>NC_056004.1:19593552-19895469 GCF_018446385.1 Zingiber officinale
AAGATCAACCATGCAGAAGTGGACAAGCAATTGGAGGTTGACTACATCTGAGAGATGCAGTTCCCGAGCTAGTTAGTCAAAGTGGTCTTGGTATCCAAGCTAAAAAAATAAATGGAGGGTTTGCATCAACTTCAGAGACCTCAATAAAGCATGCCCCAAGGACTACTACCCCTTGTCGAGAATTGACTAGGTGGTAGATTCAATTTTTGGCTGCGAGTTAATTTGCATGTTGAACGTCTATCAGGGGTACCACCAAGTGCCGCTTGCCAAGAATGACTAGGAGAAGATTAGTTTTGTAACTGCTAAAAGAACTTATTGCTATAATGTTATGCCGTTTGGACTAAAAAATGATAATGTTACTTACCAACGTCTTATGAATAAAGTGTCCTAAAAGTAAATTGAGCGAAACATGAAGGTTTATATGGACGACATCCTTATTAAATCCCTCAAGGTGACCGACCTGTGTACTGATGTGAAAGAAACCTGCCAGACTTTAAGGTGATACAGACTAAAGCTTAATCCTAGTAAATGTTTATTCGGAGCAAAAAGCGGGTGATTCCTAGGATACATTGTGATCGAGCGAGGGACAGAAGTCAACCCGAACAAAGTGCAAGCCCTTCAGAACATGGCTCCCCCACACAATCTGAAGGAGGCGTAAAGGTTGACCGGTCAGATCCTATCTCGCTTTATCTCTCGATTAGTTGATCGAAGGTTGTCTTTTTTCAAGATCCTCTGCCGAGCGACCAAATTCCAATGGGATGCTGACTGCGACAAAGCTTTTGAGGAGTTAAAAGATTTTTTATCCACCCTATCTATACTTTCTAATCTAGTGGCGAGCAAAGCTTTGTGGGTGTATTTATTAGCCAATGAGTATGCAGTTGGATTAGTAATGGTGAGGCAGGAGAGAAAGGATCAACAACCTGTATATTTTTTAAGTCATTTATTAAAAGGAGTCGAGTGTCATTACACCAGACTTGAGAAATTAACATATGAATCAGACTGGTCTTAGTTACTTGGAGGTTGCGTCCTTATTTCCTTTCTCACCCAATCATGGTACTTACTAATAACACTTTGGGTCGAGTATTCGTCAACCTAGAAGCCTCTGAGAGGTTGATTAAATGGACCATGGAGCTCATTGAGTATAACATACAATATCAACCTCGAGTGGCCATCAAGGCTCAAGTCTTAGCTGATTTCATAACAGAGGTGCAAAACCCTGAGCTTGAGGAAACTTGAAAGATAGATATACATGGATGGATCATCCACTCGACTGGGCAGTGAAATAAGTATTCTTATGATATCACCCAAGGAAGACAGGATGCAATTATCTGTTCAACTCAATTATTAGGCTATCAATAATGAAGTAGAATATGAAGCACTGATAGCCGACTTGTAAGTAGTAAGACATGTGGGAGCTGCTCGGGTTTTAATTTATTCAGATTCTTAGTTAACTACGTAACAATTATCAGGAAATTTTGAGATCAACAATGAGCAGCTCAAACTTTATGTAAAGGTATTTGAGAAACTTAAAGTTGGATTCCAAGAAGTAATCATACAAAAGGTTCCTCGGGCAGAAAATCAAATAGCAGATGACTTGGCCAAGTTAGCTTCCTTTATAGTTTCGTGGACTCTAGATAAGCTTGTAGAACAAATGCTTTTAGTGGCTTGCATTGAACGACAGGCTGACCTGAAATTGCAGAGCGATTGGAGTACACCCATCATCTTATTTATGCAGTAGGGTATCTTACTAGCAGAAGGAGAGCAGGAATGCATGATCAAGAAAAGAGCCGATCGATTCACTACGATCGGAGACCATCTTTACAAAAGAGTTTACTTATATCCGTTGCTCAAGTGTATCAGAACAGACGATGTGTAATACATTTTGCAAGAAGTACATCAAGGTACCTATGGAAGTCATACTGGTAGTCGGTCTCTCGCTTGAAAAATATTACTGGCTAGGTATTTTTAGCCTACCTTGCAAGCTGATGCAGCCCAATTAGTAAGGACCTGCTTGTTGGTCCCTGGGAGGCCTACTAGAAAGGGGGGGGGGTTGAATAGCCCTGCACAAATAAAATAGAAATACGCTTCTTGGTCTTAAAAGAACACTTGCATAAAAATAGAATAGAAAATGAACTAAAAAGAAAGAGACACCTGAATTTACTTGGTTACAATTGAAGAGGTTGTTAATCCAAGGAAATAAAATGCGCTAACTCTCCTTCAGGCGGAGAAGCCTCTTTACAGTAGTGTAAGCATAGAAAATGAGAAGCTAAATGAAAACTAAGGCATATACAAGTGTTATTGCAAGAATGCTTGTTGTTCTCTATCTTCTGGACCAAAGCTATATTTATAGCCTTAGTCGGGGTGCTTGGAAGTGTTTTAGCCGCCTAGAAGCGTTCTAGGCGCCCGGAGTGGGATAGAATTCTATCCCCAATGCGTCGGTCAACGTACACGTCGATCTTGATAAAATCGAGGTTTCGACGCTCAGAAGGGTTCCGGGCACCCAGACCCTTAAAGTCAATCACGTTAACTTTTTCGGTCCGGGTCCTTTGCTCTGGTTTTACTCGCCTCAGTCCGGGTCTTCTGCTCTAGCTCCTCTCGCTTGGGTGATTCTGGCCATCCAGAATAGGGTTCATCCGAATCTAATTTCTGACCTTCTCGAGCAATCTTCCGCTCCGACTTCTCATCCATCAGAAACGTCGTGCGCCTCCTTCTTGTCTACCCACGTACTCTTCTGTAATACCTCGTCCCTCAGATGTACCAAGCCCGTCGGCTCTCTCCCGTGTTGTCCTTCTCACTAGTTGTTGTTGGTGCAATTGACCTCTAGGGTTTTGATGTTTGACAATATGACCAAGGGTTGACCCAAACAGGACTTGATGTTTGGGAGAGAGAAGTCTAGTCTTGTTGGAATGTATACTAAAAGTCTAGCTTTTTGTAAACATTTTTTTTTAGAAATAAGAATCACATTGGTCAAAAGTTTGTATTTATGATAAATGTAGTTGTCCATTTTATTTTATATTGTAGATAACATGGTGTGTGGTGTCACACACAGAAGATCATGTTATCAAGTTCCTTATAAATTATAAATAGTAGCTCACGATCAGAAATGGAAAGGGACAAACCATTTGTACAGTCATAGTGTAATTTGGAATTAGTTTACCTTAACTATAAAATTACACTAGTACACTATGAGTGTATTGAGTAGGACCATTTGAGGTAGTTTCTTTTTATACTAACTGAATAAAAGAACAAACCTCGGTTATTATGGAAGTGCATACTCTTAATCCTAATATAATAACAAGCACGTATATTTAGTATCTATCTCTTTAATTTATCAATGGGTGAGATTTAGTTCGATAAATCAAAAGGCCCGATAAGTTGGGAGATAATACCATTTATATGGCGTGTTGTTGATTGTAGAAGGAAACTGTGTCCTAGTGAGCTAGGTTGATGATGTCCCCAAGAGGAGCTCATAAGGGTTGTTATGTAAACCCTGTAGGTGGATTTAGTTCGACATAACAATAAGGTTGAGTGGTACTACTCTTGGGGCTAGATATTAATTAAGTGAGTTGTCAATAACTTACTTAATTAGTGAACATTCGATATTTTAAACACAGGGAGATTAATGCACTAATGATAAGAAGGAGCCCATATAGTAATATGAGATTGGTGCGGCAGTTCAATAATAATTCTTTAGTGGTATGAATTATTATTGATGAAATTAAGTTGGGTGTTCGGGGCGAACACGGGAAGCTTAATTTCATTGGGAGACCAAATCAATTCCTCCTCTCGGTTCCTGTCGTAGCCTCTTATTTATAAAGTATTATACCCACCTATACATACCTTCTTACCCACCCTTAGGTGGCCGGCCAAGCCAAGCTTGGAGCTCAAGCTTGGGCCAACCAAGCCAAGGGGTTGAGCCATGTAATGTGGCCGGCCAAGCTTGGAGCCCAAGCTTAGGTGGCTGACCACAATATTTAAAAGGGGATTTTATTTTTTAAAATCTTTCCTTATGTGGAAACCATGATTTTAAAAAATAATTTAAAATTTAAATCTTTCCTTTTATAGCTTTCTACAAAAGATTAAGAGAAAGGTTTGATATCTTTCCTTATTTGTAATTGAAAGGAAGATTTTAATTTTGGCGAAAACTTTTCTTCTTTTAAAATCATCCACATGTTTTAAAAGAGAGATTTTAATTTATAAAAGTTTCCTTTTATAAACCAACCATGAAGGGAATTTAAAAGAGAAATGTTTATTTTAAAAATTTCCGGAAACAAATAAGGAAGTTTTAATTTTGTATTTAAAACTTTCCTAGTTTGGAGTGTTGGAGCAATCTAGTGCCCCTAGGTTTTGATGTTTGGGCAAAGGTTTAAGTTGAGTTTATTATTATATTTGATATGCATTGTGAGTGTGCAGGATACAGGTACAACAAGGAAAGTCCAAGTGTGATCTTGGCAATGGATGAAGTCCCGGAGGCGCGATGGGAAAAGGAAGACCCGACAACAATGACAAGGCCGATGGAAGCTCCAGAAGGTAAGACGTGAAGGATGGGGAGGCATCCGAGGGACACAAAGCTGATGGAGGAGGCTAGAAGGCTAGGTCTAGGTTGGTCGGGCGAGGACGAGTGTTGAGCGAATGTACTTGGGGTCAAATCCTAGAATTAGGGTTTTACTATAGCATTACTGTAGTAGTCGACTGGTGTTTTCATCAGTCGACTGGTAAGTCGACCATTAGCTTGTAACGGTCGAATTTCACTTAGGACCAGTTGACTGGTGGTTTTATCAGTCGACTGGTGGCGAGAAAACAGCTTAGTGTTTTCCTCCTAAGCTCTATTTAATAGAGCTTGGGGTGCTTATGTATGGTTGATGAAATAGAGGTGGTTAACCCCTATTAGTAGTCTTCCAAGCTCTTGTGTGTGGTCCGTGTGTACGCGATCAAGATTGTGGCGAGGTTTCTCCACCCACAAGGAGATTGAGCTAGCCGGAGTTTTCCGGGGAGTCATCCACCGACGGATCGAGATCGTCCACCTTACGGACAGCCATGGAGTAGGAGTAAGTGATCTCCGAACCACGTTACATAAACGTGTTAGAGGTTTGATTGTCTTGGTTATTACCTCTAGATTTAGCATTCTATTTGTTAGTTTTGTTTTGTATTTCCGCTGCGTACTAATGAGTGTAGGAAGCAACAATTTGGGTGAAACGCTATTCACCCCCTCTAGCGAATGTCAAGGTCCCAACAAGTGGTATCAGAGCGAGGTTAGCTCTTGTTGGACTAATCGCCAAGAGAGCGGCTAGAGGAAGAAGATGGAGTCGGAGGGACCTCTTGGATGAGACATCCGAATCCCACCTCCATATGAGCGCGAGGACTTTGACTATTGGATGGGGCGCATGGAGATGTGGTTCCAAATGAATTGGAACCAATGGATTGCGTTGGAGGAACCATTTAAAGCTCCAACCGATAAAAAGGGAAAGCGTCTCCGACCTCGATAGTGGACCGAGGAGCAAAGGGAGCAATTTGAGACGGACAAGGAGGTAACTAGAATTTTAATTAATTTATTACCTCCTAATGCGGTATTGAATGTAGGTGAATACGAGAACGCAAGTGACCTTTGGAAAAAGGTAATTGAGCTTCATGAGAGTCCTACACAAGTCCAAGAAGTGGAGGAGCCCAAAGAGAAGGGATCATTGGTCCAAGAAGAGAAGGACCAATCAGATGTTGACATGAGTTCAACATCCGAGGAGGAGAAGGAAGATGAGGAGGTATCATCCACATCTTCAAGGGAGGAAGAAGTGGAATCATCGACATCTTCAAGTGAAGAGGAAGAAGAGCAATCCAAGGAAGAGGAGATCTTGGAAGTTCAACCCTCCACCTCAACTACCAAGAAGAGCACAAAGGACCACATCAAATGCTTTGAGTGTGGTAAGATGAGGCACTACAAGAGTAGGTGTCCTTCGCTCAAGAAGGTAAAGGAGGTAAACCCTAAACTCACTAAAGTTAATTTAGAAACTAATGTGAGTTTTAGGAAGAAAAAGGAGAAGAAGCATATTAGGTGCTTTACATGTGGTGAGTGGGGTCACTACCACACAAAGTGCCCAAGGAGAGGAGAGCTCAAGAAATTGACGCACTTGAAGAAATGGGAAAAGAAGTGGAGCACAAGTCAAGGGGGAGTTTCAAAGGTAAAAGGGAAGGTAATCCCTATTTTGAAGTTTAATCCAAACTCTAATTCTTATATGCTTGTTAGAAATAATGTAGATTGTTTACCCAAGCATAATAATGGATTTAGGTATAATGATAGGAATAAGGTTAATGTAGGTGATAACTCTAGAAAATCATTTTCAAATGATAGACCTAAAAGGAAACAACCTATCTTGCCTAAGGAGAAGAAGGTAGCTGAAAACCTAGTCATTAATCCCAAGAAGGGGAGACACATGCTTAGGAAGGGTAGGTCTAGGAATGTCCATAATGGACATGTTGATTCTAGGGTTAGAACCCTAGAATTGGAAATCAAGCCTTGAAGGCAAAGCTTGAGGAAATGGAGAAAGTCCTAGAGAGGTTCATTATTGGACCTAAAGGACTTGACATGTATTTGGGTGGTCAAAGATCCAAAAATGTCAAATTAGGTCCCTCCAAGACCAAAAGGAGGTTAAGTGCTAAGATGACACATGACATTGGTAAGGGAGGAGTGACCAAGGACAAGGGAAAGTCATCCAAGGCCAATAAAAAGGAATATGCTAGGGTGACATATAATTATGGTAAGAATGAGGTGTCCAAGGTTAAAGACAAGAATAAATTAACCAAAGACAAGGTGTCTAAGGTTAAGAAGATGAGTTTTTTAGGCCAAATGTCACCCGAGGTGCACCGAAGTGGCCTAGTCATAGTGGATGAGTCACCAAGGGAGGTAACTAAGGTTAAGATTTCTAAGGTTAGGAAGAGCCTTTGGGACCCATAGTAGATGGGTTATAAAATGTGCCAAGTGATTTGGAGGCGAACTTAAGTCTCAAATCCAAGAAATTGATACAATTGGGCAGAGTATCATGCATGAAAATATGAATTGGGTTCATATTGTATGAAAATTAGTTTTTGATGTATAGATGCCATATAAACTCATGCTAGGGATGCATTATGGTTTAGTATGGGCAGATACATCAAGAGGAAGCCAAAACTAGGACTTTAGGTCAAAGTTCAATTGAACCATTTAGCTAGTTTTGAATTTTATGTCAATCTTAGGATCTATGATAAATATATTTATATATATATTTTTTCCAAGTATACATGGATAAAATAGACCTCTCCACAAAATTTGAAATTTTTTGGAGGTCTGTGGAATTTCTGGTGCATTTATGAATTTGGTCAGAAAAGACTGATTTTTACAGAAATAGGGTACCAGTCGACTAGTGCCGATGTCAATCAACTGGTAACAGTGTTTTTGAGCACAGAATATTTCTGTAAGCTCTTTTTGATGAGGGTAGTCGACTGGTACCAATACCAGTCGACTGGTAACAGTATTTTTCGACCACAGAATGCTTCTGTAAGGTTATGTAGAAGGGGCAGTCGACTGGTACTCAGGGGCAGTCGACTGATACCAGCCTGAAAGTGTTTTTCAGCACTGTTCTTGACTGTGTCAACTCATTTAGATGTATGGGATCCATCGGGGATAAATACATGAGTTTAGGGTCAGTTTGGATGATAAATTTTCAACAATTGGGATATTGTTGGAGCTCCTTTTTGATGAATGGAAAAGGGGGAGAAGTTTAGATTTAAGTGGGAAACCTACATACCTTTGTAAGAAATCCTAGCTCAAGGGGGAGCTTAGGTGAAGGGGGAGTGATTGCTCATTTATTTGCAAAGGGGGAGAAGTTTGCCTTTGCGGGAGAGCTTAGCTGAAGGGGGAGCCTAGGATTAGGTTCCATGATTTATGAATGTGTGAATTGCATGTTTATTTGTATTATTATTGTTATATTGTTTCCCTAACTTAAACGGGTTGCCAAACATAAAAAAGGGGGAGATTGTTGGAGCAATCTAGTGCCCCTAGGTTTTGATGTTTGGGCAAAGGTTTAAGTTGAGTTTATTATTGTATTTGATATCACTACAACAAAAACCCTCATAGACATCAGTGGAACAACAACGCTTTTAAGCAAAAACCGATGTCTTTGAATATTTTACACCGGTTTTTCTAAAAACCGATGTCTATGAGCGCAGATTTTAGCTCATAGACATCGATTTTTTAGGCGATGTCTATGAGCGCCCTTTTTTCGTTAATAGACACTGATTTTAACTGCGGTTTTTAAAATCCGGTGTTAAAGAACCAAAATAAAATATTTTAATATTCCCACAGCCAAAATTTGCAACATTGTGAAGTTCCCTCCAAACCTAAATCTATATCGCGCCCCTTCCTCCACGCGACCATCTCTCTCGCCTAAGCCTAAACCTAAACCTCCGACCATCTCTCTCAACCTCATCTCCCTCTTCTCCTTCCTAGATCGACGCCCCTTCCTCTTCCGATCAAGATCAAGACACGATGGCCTTACTTCTCCGTCCAACCACACCGCATCTCCTCCAACTCCACCCTTAGGTTGAGAAGAGGAGCCCTTCATTTTATAGAAATGCTCACAGTTAAAAGGGCAAGTTGGCGACAACAGCGGAGCTTTTACTCACTTAAGCTGTTTCCCCTGTCTCAGCCCTCGTCGGAAAGAAGCGAGGTGTAGAATCGAAGACAGCGGTCGTTCCCGCCCCCGTTCGCATTTCAGCACCGATCCTCCTGGTGGCCGCCATCTCTAAACCCTAAAATCTCTTCTTTTGGTCGGCGCAATTCGATCTCTCTTCAAAACACGTTTTTTTTCCTGTGCACTAGAGAATGAGAAGCCGACTCCATCCGACGGCGGCGAGAGGAACAAATCCGTGAGAAAATTCACCTTCAGAGATCTCGCCGCGCCCACTCACAACTTTAGGGAGTCGAATCTAATTGGAGAAGGCGGCTTCAGGAGAGTCTACAAAGGGCGACTCGATTCAGACCAGGCAAGTTGCTCACTCCTTCTCCCCTCCTCCTTGCTTCTGCCATCTTGCGGCTTCGTCTGAACACCGGAACTCGGAAACCAGATTGTGGCCATCAAGCAGCTTAAGCAGGATGGTTATCAGGGGAGCAAGATCACTGTGACCTCAGTGGGCCCCTTCTCAAAGAGGTAGTTGCTTTTTCTTCTTCTCCTTGGAATCTATTTAATTCGTTATTTTCCCTTTTTGTTTAAATTTTTTCCGTCGCATGAATTTCCATTCTGTCGAGATCTGTCTTATTTGCCCTAATTGCTCTTCGACTTCTGTCGAGCTCTCGTCGGAGACCAATTCTGTTGTATTTCTTCTAGGGATCTTCTTTTTTGCATCCAAAAATTTTGTTACAGGAGTCGCAAGTACCTCGTTTTTGCCAGCAAGCTGTTGCAAATCTTGCATTTGTTATTTGCATCGATCTTTGTTCATTTTTTTTCTTATTTGGAAGGTTGTATTCCGCTTGAGGTAGATCTCGAAACCGTAGGCTGGATCTCTCTTGGTGCGACGATAGGGAGAGATGGTCGGAGGCGGAAGCAGGAGGGACGATGGGTCCTTGAAGATCAATAGTACCAACGTGTTCGCGGCGCTCGAGACTCTCAAGAAGAAAAAGAAGTCGGACAAGGAGTCGAAGAGCAAGGGAGCATCTCAAAATCAAGCGAAGGAGCAGGAACAGCAAGTCTTCTGGGCGCCGACACCGCTGACGTCCAAGTCGTGGGCCGATGTCGGCGATGACGACGACGACGATTACTATGCGACTACAGCGCCGCCAAAGGCTATTTGGGGCGCGTCGGAGCAACGACATATCAAGGAGCTTGAGGCTTCCGTAGAGGAGGTACGTGTACTGTATATCTTCGTTTGAGTGTGGATGCTTGTGTAGTAGCTAACAATGAAATCTACATTTAGTCGATTTTCTCTTTCGCAGAATTCTTCTGCTTAGAGTTTTCCAGTCACTGTTGTGTTTCGTAATCCTAGTCGTAATAAGATGACCTAGATAGTTGAGATTTACAGCTAAAACCGATACATAGAAATTTTCACTTTTCAGATACTTTAATGGTTTTGGTTTTATGATCCTGCAAGTTGCTGATCCCTTTTTTTTGTGCCGGGATTGCAATTGCTCACATAGTCCTTTATACTGCCCCCAGTGCTAGATAAACTTGAATTTGTTTTTAGATGTAACTTGGAGAAATTGAATTGAATGTTGATTTTGGTGGATTGATGAAGTAAATCTAAGTGTTTATTTTATTTCTGTTGGCTTCTCAAACTGAGTATTTTCCTCTATGAAACACTAAATTCTGTTGATCCACCACCTATAGCTTTAATCCTTCTTTTAGTAACTTGATTAATCCACTTGCATAGACATATATGTGTTAGTCTTTTTGTTTGAGAAGAAGTGTAATACTAAAATGCTTCCAACCTTATCCAACATTCATCTAACATGAAAATTGTGTGAAAAATGTGCATTATGACCTACTATATTTTGTGCTTAATCATTATTATTTCTCAAATTATCATGATGAAGTCCTCTTCAATTATTTTTTTTGGTATATCATCCTTACTATGATAGGGTGTTAGCAATAATTTGGTTTGATATGAATGATTCCATCTAAAAATTCACTATACTAAAGACTATTTAGTCATTTCCTATGTGGGAGGATCAGAATTTTCAACTTTGTCATTCTGAAATTAGTTTGTTAAGTGGGATGCCTTCTGCATTTCAGGTATGGAGTTAGTGGTTATCCTACCTTGAAGTTTTTTCCCAAGGAAAACAAAGCTGGTGAAGATTATGAGGCTGAACGGGAGTTGGATGATTTTGTTAAATTTATTAATGTGAAATGTGGCACTAGCTGTGATGCGAATGGTCAACTTACTTTCCAGGTGAGTGATAGATTGTGAAGGATCATATTGACAAACTTTGTTCTTCAGTCCGTAGTTGTATATGATAGTTACTATCTTGTCTAACATTGCATACGTATCTTCATCAAGATATGTAAGCAAATCATAAATGCACATCTTAATTTAGGTCTTATGCTAGGCTAATTTGTTGTGTCATAGATTTCTCTATCCAATATATCCACTTATCGGCATCGCAACAACGGCTTTCATTGATAGTTTCCTAGATCTTTTACTGTGTCACATATTTATCTATCCAATATATCCACTTATTTGCATTGTAGCAACTGCTATTATTGATAGTTTCTTGGATCTTTTTCGCAATAAGTATGCAGTGGAAGACTCATTGATTGTGATGGTATGTTCTCCCTTTCTTAATATGGTTCATTGTTTAAGCAAGTAACTATACTATGTTTGATTTCTTCTTGTCTATCTACATAGATTGCTAAGGGACTAAGACCCATTTTTCTTGGCCTTATATTGTGTGCATCCCATAGTCGTACGTTCTCTATACTTAATGAGTGATTCGTGCCTTTGGAAATATATAAACACTTGAACCATCACGATGTTATTTGAAATGGTAATTTTTTTTTATTTTGAACTAGAATATCCTGTTTGTAGTAAATTCAATATCAAGTTTTAAGATGCAACATCTCTACCTACTCTTTTCGAAGGATCATCATTACTTTTTCAGTGTTCTTATGTACCTTTAATAGTGTTTAGAATAAAAGGAAACAAAACTGAAAAATAATTCTACATAATTGATGCTCAAGGTGATCAAATTTTTTCTTTATTCACAATTTTTGTTTTGAAAGTCTGGTTGATTACGCATATTGTTTGATTAGATTATAGTTTTAAATTTGATGGAATGCTTGCCTTTATGCACAGAGACTATGCTTTGCATCGGAAGTGAATGGCATCGTTATCCTTCTTCATTTTTTATGCCTTCGTACATTAAGGAAGTTCAATGGATAAATGAAGGATTTAGGGGTCTTCTCCCATATCCTTTTAATTCAAGTTTGGGAGGCATGACAACTACCCCACCTTATTTCAATGACAAGAACAAGGGTTCTCATGGCCAATATGTGTCTATTAATGGGATTTTCAATGTCTTGCTTACCACGCTAATCCTACTTCTGATTGGATTTGCAGCTTCAAGATATCAAACTCTACACCTTCTATATGGAGCTAGATTTACAAAAGCCATATCCAACTCGAGGAAGTGACTTATTGACATGGGAGGTAGGTGTACCTCTTTAGTTCCGCTTTTGACCAAATATCTCTATAAAGATTCATTTGTGTGCTCTTAACAGATCTATTCCTACAACGTTGTTATCTAGGATTAGCATTTATTCTGTTAAATGTGATTTATGCACCTATAATTATTCTGGTGAAGTTAGCATTCTATTAAACTAGATTATAACCTTTGCAGAGAACTTATTGGTAACCAAGGACTTTGTGAAGATAGCAAATTTTGGCCTTGCTCGTGAAGTTCATTCGAAGCCACCATTCACAGAATAGGTTTCAACACGCTGGTAAGCATGTTTATGACAAGCACTTGTGATCTTATATTTTTTATTTGATACATGTATACATTTGTTTTAGTTATTTGACATATGGTGGATTTATGTGTTTTTACAGTTTACAAATCTCAAGTACTCCAGAGTTGAAATTGATGAAGTGCGGTTCAAGTGGGCTGAATGCATGCTAGATTACATTTGAAGTGCGGTTCTACCTTGATGTGTTAAAAGAATGTTCTACCTTGATTTTGATATCTATTAGCTAGCTTTTGATGTAAAAAGAATGTTTGGGTATTTTATAGATATTGTTGTAAGAAGATTATTTATATAATTTGTGAATATTTGTGTATTTTATGGATATTATTAAATGAAGAATATTTGTATAATTTGTGAATATTTGTGTATTTTTTTTGTTATTGTCGGTTTTTCATTGTTTCGAAAATCAAATTTGTGCTGTTAAAAAATATACATATTACAACGGTCTTCCACCGCTGCAAAACCGGTGTTATTAACTAATATTACATCGGTCATTTACCGCTGCCAAAACTGGTGTTATTAACATACAATATTACATCGGTTTTACACCGTTGATGAAACGGTGTCGTTAAGTGATACTTCACCGGTTAATAACCGATTCGAAGACCAGTGTCGTTAAGTGATACTACACCGGTTTTAACCCGATGTCTAAAATGGCAGACTTTTAAAATCGGCTTCATAGACATCGGTCGAAAATGAAATAGACACCGGTGGAAACCGATGTCTATGAAGGTTTTTGTTGTAGTGTATGCATTGTGAGTGTGCAGGATACAGGTACAACAAGGAAAGTCCAAGTGTGATCTTGGTAATGGATGAAGTCCCAGAGGCATAACCTCTTGGCAAAGGAAGACCCAACAACAATGACAAGACCGATGGAAGCTCCAGAAGGTAAGACGTGAAGGATGGGGAGGCATCCGAGGGATGCAAAGCTGATGGAGGAGGCTAGAAGGCTAGGTCTAGGTTGGTCGGGCGAGGACGAGTGTTAAGCGAATGTACTCGGGGTCAAATCCTAGAATTAGGATTTTACTGTAGCCTTACTGTAGCAGTACTGTAGCAGTCGACTGGTGTTTTCATCAGTCGACTAGTAAGCCGACCGTTAGCTTGTAACGGTCGAATTTCACTTAGGACCAGTCGACTGTGGTTTTATCAGTCGACTGGTGGCGGGAAAATAGCTTAGTGTCTTCCTTCCAAGCTCTATTTAATAGAGCTTGGGGTGCTTATGTATGGTTGATGAAATAGAGGTGGTTAACCCCTATTAGTAGTCTTCCAAGCTCTTGTGTATGATCCGTGTGTACGTGATCAAGATTGTGGTGAGGTTTCTCCACCCACAAGGAGATTGAGCTAGCCGGAGTTTTTCGAGGATTCATCCACCGACGGATCGGGATCATCCACCTTACGGACAACCGTGGAGTAGGAGTAAGTGATCTCCGAACCACGTTACATAAACGCGTTAGAGGTTTGATTGTCTTGGTTATTATCTCTAGATTTAGCATTCTATTTGTTAATTTTGTTTTGTATTTCCGCTGCGTACTAACGAGTGTAGGAAGCAATAATTTGGGTGAAACGCTATTCACCCCCTCTAGCGAACGTCAAGGTCCCAACAAGGAGGATTTAAGGTGGCCGACCATTACAAAGGAGAAAAGGAAATTTTAATTAAATTTTCCTTTTTATTTGTTGGCAAGGAAAATAAGGAAGTTTTAATTATATTTAAATCTTCCTTATTTGTCATGACCAAGGATTATAAAAGAGAGGGAGGGGTGCCTTTATGGAAATACACATCTTCTATTCTTCTCTCTTTTCTTCCTTGGTGTGGTCGGCCATTGTTCATCCTTGTTTCTTCTTCTTGTGGCCGAACCTCATCATCTCTAGGAGCTTGGAAGGTGGCTGGATCTAGGAGAAGAAGAAGGAGAGAAAGGAGACTTTGTTTCTAGCATCCCTTGAAGCTTGGTGGTGGTGGCCGAAACTTGCAAGGAGAAGAAGGAGCTTTAGTGGTTCTCATCCTGGTAGATCGTCGCCCACACGACGTCCGAGATAAGAAGAAGAATACGACAAAAGATT
This sequence comes from Zingiber officinale, assembly GCF_018446385.1. Taxonomy (NCBI): domain Eukaryota; kingdom Viridiplantae; phylum Streptophyta; class Magnoliopsida; order Zingiberales; family Zingiberaceae; genus Zingiber; species Zingiber officinale. Next base: position 19,608,093 of record NC_056004.1, read on the forward strand.
AAGAGGTCTATAAGCTACATAAGGTATAACTAGTTATTAGTTTCCGCATCATAACTAGTTCATCCTTTTATTTAGATCTTGAAATACCAAACACAAGAGGTTAACGGTTTTAGAAATCAATTTTTCAATTTTGTGTTCTTTTGTTTTTCTTTTTGATCTTGTGATTCGATTATTCTTTATGGTTAAACCTAGTGTTACTATGAGGGGATTGAATATTGAATTTCTCTGAAAGGCTTTGACTAGGCAATGGTGGATGATCCCATACCCAAGAAGGCCATGTGCCTCGCCATGTTTGTCCTGGAAGCCAATCTTAGAAATAAATATTTAATCAACTATGTAACATGGGTAGAACTTAGGATCAATAGTGTTAAGTTTTGCTTGCGATCCAAGTCTAATCTTTAAGAACAGATAAGTTAAACTTAGAATCAAAAGTGTTAAGTTCCGCTTGCGATTCAAGTTTAATTTCTAAAGAACACATGGTAGCTAGGAAAGGTTCAATACTTGTACAAAAATTTTGTACAGGGGAACCAGTAGGTTTTCTGAGTAGCAACCAACAGTCAGGACTAGATGACTAGCAAAGGTAAAGTCCTAACCAAAGGTTAGGCAAAGTGGAAGTCCTGGTGAGTGAAGTTAGACCCTAGTGAGTGAAGCTAGGTAGTGGAAGTCTTGGTGAGTGAAGCCAGACCCTAGTGAGTGAAGCTAGGTGGTGGAAGTGCTGGTGAGTGACCAGGCCCTAGTGAGTGAAACTAGGCGGTGGAAGTCCTGGTGAGTGAAGCCGGGCCCTAGTGAGTGAAGCTAGGTGGTGGAAGTCCTGGTGAGTGAAGTTGGGCCCTAGTAAGTGAAGCTAGGTGGAGGAAGTTCTGGTGAGTGAACCGAGGTAATGGAAATCCTAGTGAGTGAAGCTAGGCAACCCTAGGGAGGTAACCCTAGGTTTGCTGTACTGTTTTATCTATTGTGCTAACTCAGTGTTGCAGGGAAGTCCAACTAGGTCGACGGGCCGACTGGGTAGCTGGCACGAAGTCCAGACAGGTCGACGGGCTGACCAGACGTCTGGCAAATAAGTTAAGGTAAGTCACTGGAGGGGAGTGACTTGGTGAGGATGTGTTCCCAGTTAGAGAACTTAGGCGTCAATCCAACTTAAAACCATTTCAGGAATCTAAGTTGAGATCGTGACTAGATTCCGGTCTCGGTGAGGCAGAATCTAATTACTACTCTTTTACTATAATTGTGCTAACATTTTATTTTGCAGGGTAGTATAACTTTTATTTTACCTCGGACTGACATTTTCTTGTAGGAAAAGGAATTTCTGGAAAATGGTGGTCCGGGCGCCCGGAAGGGATCCGGGCGCCCAGAGTTGGCCCGGGCGCCCGAAACTGGTCTGGGCACTCGGAAGATAAAAACTTATCTTATCGCAATGTGGGGTGCGCTGGTCAGCCGGACCTATGTCAGAGTCTAGGAGCCCAGAAAGGATTCGGGCTCCCGGAGCTTTCTATATAAGGAGTTCTCACCCTGGAACAAAAGACAGCAACTTCTTCCAATAACTGCTCTGTTGCGCTCTGCTCCTGCGACACTGCGAAGCCTCTCCGACAACCTGCGACTCAAGTTCTGTTTATTGCTGTCAGTATTTTTCATTTTAAATAGTTTTTGTACTCAACTTTATAAACTTGTTTGCGAACTATTACTGATTACTCAACGAAAGAACTTGACAAGTGCGGGCCTTGGTGTAGGAGTCGACGAAGGCTCCGAACTAAGTAAAACTAGTTCGTGTTAGCGTTGTGTTTTATTTTTACTTTTCCGCTGTGCACCCGACTTCACTACGAATAATTTTTGGTCGCTATTCACCCCCCTAGCAACTTCTAAAATCCAACAGTTGGGTTATCTTTTGCTCGACTTCCTATGCTCCTAAGCTCCTGCATACTTAGACACAAGGTTAAAACACCACAAGACCTAATCTAACTTGTTTGATCACATCAAAATAACCTTTGGGTTCCAACAATCTCCCCCTTTTTGATGTGAACAACCCAAGTTAAGCTAGGGTAAAGAGACATAAAGTTAAAACAATAAATTCTACAATAAAGTGAACAAATAAATAAAAAAATATTTAATTTGAAATCTACCTCCCCCTACACTTAATCTTTTCCTTCTCTTCCTTTGATCACATAAAAATGGGGTACCAAGAAAAATCTAAGGGTAATAATTTTTGAAAAAATTTAAAGATAATTTGGATATCACTAAAAAGTTTGCAATAATTTTAGAAACTTCAAAAAATTCTAAGTTTAAAAAAAAAAATTCAAATAGAAAAATTATCTAAGTTAAACAAAAAATTCTAAGTTAGGCAACTTAAAAAATATTTTTGAAAAATTTCCAAGGGAAAAAAATATTTGAAAAACTTTTTAAAGAATTAAATAATTTTAATTTAATACTTTATCAGTTAGTCAATTAAGCATTTTATTTCAATATTTTAGCTTCAAGGCTGTGGCGAGGCATTAGACCTTCTTGGTTATTGGAGCAACAACCACTTTCTAGACAAAGCCTTATAAGGAAATTAAATGTTTAATTTTCTCACTAAAAGCGCTAAGTGTAAATTAACGTTTAGGCTAGACAAGACTTTGGAACCCAATATAGATTTCAGGCAACTGAATTAATTAGGAATTTCTTAGGGACATATTTCTTTGAAAATTTCTAATTTGTCCCTTGTGATATCAAAAATACAAATTTAGATTATTAAATTTTCTAAAACTTATATTATATGAGCATGTATGATTTTTCAGGCTATTTATTTCTTTTTGCAACATATCATTTTCCAATTTCATCTTGTCAAACTCTTCTAATGAGCAATATTTTGCTAGAATTAATTTTAAATTTTTATTTTTTTTTTAAGTTTGCAACAATCTTTGGTTAATAATTTTATAAACTTAAATAATTTTTCAAGTGGGAGAGATCGTACTTGACCTACATTGTCGACTTCGTTATCTGTAGCTCCTCCTGAACTGCTGCTTTCTTCCGATGTAACTCCCCCTTCATCGATGCTCTCGATGCTCATTTCGGATGAGCTTACTTCGTGTTCATCTTCTTGATGACTTGCCATTAATACAAGTTCGAGAAAGCCTCAACTTCTGATTCGGATGAGGTATCATCACACGTTGCCTTTAGAGTCTTGAACTTGTTCATTTAGACATGCTACTTGCCTTTGTCCTTGTTCCTTAGCTTGGGGCAGTTATCTTTGACGTGTCCTTCTTCGTTGCAGTGGTAGCATCTGATCATCCTTTTCTTTCTACCCTGCGGATGGTTAGTTTTTCTTGATTTAAATAACTTTTTAAAACGTCTTACCATCATCATTTCCTTGTCGTCGAGAGACGATTCTGACTCATGTTCGTCTCTGGTTACCTTGAGGGTGATGTTGTGCTTCGGCTCCTTCGTACCTGCATATCTTGATTCATGCACTTTAAATGTTGAAAATAATTCTTCTAAGGTAATAGATTCTAAGTCTTTAGAGATATAGAAGACATTTACTAGTGATGCCCATTTCATATTCCTAGGGAATGCATTAAGATTGTACCTTAGCGAATCTTGGTTACTTACCTTTTCTCCGAGATTCGAAAGTCCGGTGATGAGCTCCTTAATCCTCGAGTGAAGGTGTACAATCGTTTCGTCTTCTTCAAATCGCAGGTTGGTGAGCTGGTTGTGAAGTAAGTCTCGTCTCGTGAGCTTGGCTTCGGAGTCCCTTCGTGTAGCTCAAGGAACTTTTCCCAGAGCTCCTTTACAGAGTTGTAGGTGCCAATCTGGTTGACTTCTTGTGGCTGAAGGACGCTTAGCAGATGGAACTCTGCTTTGCCATTTTGTCGGCCTGCTCCTTTTTGGTCTAGTGGTATTTTTCATTATCTTCCGGTGCTATAAAACCGAACCCCATTATTAAAAGTAAATCAAAATTAGTTTTGAAAAATACTTACATTTGCTTTTTCCAGCTAGCGAACTCCCCCTCGAACTTTAGTGGGTATATGCTCGGTCCGACCATTGATTCGGTGCTTCGATCAGTGGTTAGTCCTTCTGAAGCGTCCTAACTCTGATACCACTTGTTGGTCCCTGGGTGGTCAACTAGAAGGGGGTGAATAGCCCTGCACAAATAAAATAGAAATACCTTTCTCGGTTTTAAAAGAACACTTGCATAAAAATAGAATAGAAAATGAACTAAAAAGAAAGAGACACCTGAATTTACTTAGTTATAATCGGGGAGGTTGTTAATCCAAGGAAGTGAAATGCACTAACTCTTCTTCAGGCGGAGAAGCCTCTTTATAGTAGTGTAAGCACAGAAAATAAGAAGCTAAATGAAAACTAAGGCGTATACAAGTGTTATTGCAAGAATGCTTGTTGTTCTCTAGCTTCTGGACCAAGGTCGTATTTATAGCCTTGGTCGAGGCACCTAGAAGCATTCCAGGCGCATGGAGTGGGATAGAGTTCTATCCCTAATGAGTTGGTCAACGTACACGTCAATCCTGATAAAATCGAGGTTCTAGGCGCTCGAACTCCGAGCGCCCAGAATGGGTCCAGGCGCTCAGACCTTAAATTTAACCACGTTGACTTTTTCGGTCTGGACCCTCTACTCCGGTTCTGCTCCCCTTAGTCTGGGTCTTCCGCTCAAGCTCTACTCGCTTGGGTGATTCTGGCCATTCGGAATAAGGCTCACCCGAACCCAATTTCCGATCTTCTCAAGCAATCTTCCACTCCGGCTTCTCGTCCCTCAGAAATGCCCGCGCCTCCTTCTCGTCCGCCCACGTACTCTTTTGCAGCACCTTATCCCTCAGACGCATAGAGCCCATCGGCTCTCTCCCATGCTGTCTTTCTAGCTAGCTGCGTCTTTTGCTCGACTTCCTGTTCTCCTAAGCTCCTTCACACTTAGACACAAGGTTAAAACACCACATGACCTAATCTTAACTTGTTTGATCACATCAGAATAACCTTGGGGTTCCAACATTGCTTATCCTGTCAGAAGCATCAGAATATCACATACCACCCCACGGAGTTGCTGAAAACTTCCATTATCTCCTGTCCATTCGATCAGTGGGGTATGGATATAATCGGGCCTTTTCCCATAGCATCCACCTAGAAAAAATTCTTACTAGTAGCAGTAGATTATTTTTTGAAATGGGTGGAGGCAGAACCATTGGGCAAGATAACCGAGTAGATAGTTATCAAATTATTATTGCATCATATTATCTACAGGTTCGAAATTCCACATAAATTGGTATTAGATAATGGAAGACAATTCCAGGACGAGAAAATCTAAGAGTGGTGTTCAACCTATGGTATCACACAGGCCTTCACATCTTTGGCTTACCCCAAAGTAACAGCCAGGCAGAAGTGATAAATAGAGAAATTATCAAAGGGCTTAAAACTAAACTAGATCATGTCAGAGGAAGTTAGGTTGACGAATTACCCAGCCTACTATGGACATATCGTACAACCCCTCAAGAAATAATAGGTATACCCCCTTTCCATCTAGTTTATGGTGGTAAAGCAGTGGTCCCGGTCGAGTTTGGCATAGAATTTGATCGAACATAGCTGTATGACGAGGATAATGTCAGTCAGTGTTTTATGGAGCTAGATTTGATAGAAGAAGTTAGAGACAAAGCGGCAACTTGGCTAATGGGATACCACCAAAGGATGAAGCAAAACTATAATAGAAGAGTTATCTTCAATTTTTTTTTCAGGTTGGTGTCTTGTCTGGAAGAGGGTCAAGCCGGTTAGAGATGTCAACAAGCTGGAGCCACATTGGGGAGGACCATATAAGGTGGTACAAAACCTCACCTCGGGCTCCTATTACCTCGAAAACACAGAAAGGAAAAGGTTAGAGTGGCCTTGGAGCTCGAATCATCTACAGCCTTATAGGGCTTAAAAAGTACGCTTGTAATTCGTTCGCGTTTCATGTTAAATTTTTACACTTAATGAGAATACAGGCGAATTCATCTGAAAAATCCTTTAAGTCCCAGACTCCCGAGCCACCTAGTTTACTCCGTTGGCAAGGTACGTTCTCTGAACATCTGAAGCTTATTCTTGCACACACGTCGTTTACTGTTCTTCATTCTCCTGTCTGGAATTACACTGATTTGAGCATCAGAGGGTCTCTTTGATTTTTGAGCACTGACATTTTTTTGACTCGTCTGAGTGTGCACAGGATCGAAAGAAAACTTTTCCATATAATAAAAGATCTTCTCTCAATCAACTATTAAATCACCGTTCCCAGCGCACTATCTCTCTACGTTTTTAGACCGGATTAGAGTCCTTATGAGAAACTGAGTTTTGTGCAGATTTATCTGCAACTTACTCCCCAAACTAATGTCGTATTTAGCTTCAGCTTCATTTTCTCACATGTTACGGCTTAAGTAAAATAATGAGACTTTCAAATAATATGGCTCCGTGGAATTTGTTGGTTGTCTTGCATCCATATGTGATGCTTTGTATACTCCTTATAATCAAGAAGAGAGACGAGTTCAAAAATCAAAGGTTATTCTATCACAATAAACAACTTTTTAACTTTATAACTTGTAGAACTGATAAGCAATAAAAAGAGGGAAGTTATGGAAAAGGAAATGAAGCAGCAAAAGAAAGTGACATAGTAAGAAACTAAAACATCATCTTGTAGGAATTAACCGAATTGGTGGTACTCTTTGTTGCTTGCACCCAGGTAAGGGTATTGATATAGGTGCAAATCTAAGTGTACTATCCTGCTTATTTTTAAAGATTTAATACTTGATCAATAAGAATTACCCATTTGATAAGATATAAATCTAAGTGTCTATCCGCCTTTATAATTGTATGTTTACTCTCAAAGACAAAAATTAGTTTAACTTTCTCTCCCCCAACTTTTGGTCCAGGAAGTCGGCGAGGCAACAACAAGATCTGGTGGCCAAGGCTACAAGTTGAAGTGACTCAGCGAGATTAGGAAGGAGAAGATGAGGTATGACGGAATGATTTCAGCAAATCTTTATTTGTTTAAAAAAAAAAATACACCACAGTCACGTTTAAGAACATTCGCAGTTGGACCTTCTGACTAACTCTGTTTCTCCAACCTCGACATTAGAAAAAGAAAAACACAAGCAGTTGAATTCACTGCTGAGACTCTTCGACCATGATCACCCCTTTCTTTCTCCATTCAGCAGGTGTGGAGTCTTGCCTCTTATGATCTTTGATCTCAACTCCACTGGAAGCATCAGGAGAGACCATGGTGAGAAGCTCAGGGAGTGCCAAAGATTTTGAATTGCCCTGGAGGAGAGAACAATTCCTCCTGCTAATCCATCACCTGGATCAATCCACCATTACACTAAACACAAAACCAGAAAAGCAACATCAGCTACTATACATCTTTATTTAGCTAGTAGCAAAATGTATGATGACTCAATCCTAAATTATACATGTGTGTGTGAGGCGATGACTCTTTTTATAGTGAACAAAAAGCTGCACGACTGGAACAGCATCTTCTTAGGATATACGCCACTATCTCAGTTGTCACTTTATCTCCATCAGTTCAGGTATTTGTTTCCCTTAGCATCTAAGCATATCCCCTTTTTCTCCCGTGAAAGCTACCGTTGTGTGCTAATTTAGTTGATTGAGTTGCGAGATTATTCTAAGTGTTGGGTTTTGTTTCTTCTGATAGCAATTGTTTTCTTTAAGCACGCTTTTGTGATGGTGTGTGAGATTACTGAATGGATTCGGGAAGGTCTCCAAAAGGAGATTCGTAATGAAATGTTTGGTTGGAAAGGGCCCTTTTCCCGTGAGTGATCCTAGTGGGTTTATTCTATCTGCCATGCACTTAAGAATGAAAACGGATGATGTAGACAAATTTTTATAATAATTTTTTGCTTAATTATTGATACGGGGAATAATGTGAGCCCAAAATCAGTATCAAAATCAAGAAAGTCAGGACTAGCACGGTATCATATATATACCGGGACTAGCACGGTCATATATATCGACCGAGTGGTCTAGCCGAGTGGACTTCTGGTTTAATTAGATCATGAGTCCCTCAAGATTTTGATGAAACCCCGAGTTGTTATTCCGAGATTTAGAGTTGAGTCCTGTTGATCACTCAAGGCTAGTACGATCACATGTCTCGGTCGAGTATTCTAGCTGATCGAACCTATGGTCCGATCGAATATGCTAGGCATACGACTAGATCAGACTCTTTAGCTAAGTGGAGAGGACGAACGGAGAGGTCGAGTCCTCGAGAGTGACATCATTCCTTAACTAACCCGACCATGTTGGTAAACAGGGTCCGATCAGACAATAAAGGTAACTCGGTTAGCCTACCATCAAAGCATATTAATGATTCACCAATCCAACGACCTAATATTCCTTTTTGACATTTTATGTAACGGTTGTCAGATAATTAAGGGAATATTCCCTATGCAGTTTTTACGATAAAAACATCTAATATGCAAATAACAGAAGTGGTGGGTCCATTTTCAGAAAAGGTGTCAGAATGTCAAAAAAGTCGGTCTTTTTTAGGAAATGCAATGATATTCGTGCATAGAGAAAAATTAACACTATATAAGAAGTTTCCTTCTAAAGGCGCAAATACGCAACATTACACACTCAAAGTTCACTGTTCATTTCTACTATTCACTGCATTCTTTTTCTTCCCGATCACTCGATTGACTTGAGCATCAAAGTGCCTATGTTAGGGACCCCTCCTTGACCCGGTTGCTGACATTTTTTTCCCTCTATGCTCTTTTTTGACACGCAGGATCGCTCAACGTCCTTTGCTTTTATCTCAAACATCAAAGCCACCTATCCAGTGCATCATCTTCCATGATTTCAGACAAGATCAAATTTGGCGTCGTCTGTGGGAAGGTTCGCCTAAATCTGAAACACGAAGATAGAGAAGACTGGAGGATTTTCTACAATTACTTTGTCGCAAGAATACTTGGAGTTGCTAATAACCACCCGAGCATAGAAGTTAGTGCAATAGCAATAAGTAGCAGCCGAGTGTCCTTTGCCAAATGACCTGGTTGTATCGATGATGGACCCGTAGACCGAACGAGGGACTCGAGTGGAAGGGCCGACTAGGTTTCAACAGATCCCTCCTCCTCCGATCGGATTCATGCAGACACCTTTACAGCGGACCAGCCTTCCACCTATGTCCCCATCCCCGCTTGCATATCACCGAGCATTGTTTCATACTCCCTTCGATGATATTGGCTGAGCGGAGAGGCCCTAAAGATCATCTTCTAAAGATGCACCCGCTTGGGATATTCAGAAAGATAAAGTGTTAGTACCCCAAGGTAGTTTTGATGTGATCAACCAAGTCAAGTTAGGTTCTGTTAGTATTTAACCCTTGTGTCTAAGTGTGCAGGAACTTAAGAGCACAGGAAGTCGAGCGAAAGGCGCAACTAGCGAGAAGGACGACACGGAAGAGAGTCGACGGGCTCGGTGCGTTTGAGGGATGAGGTGCTATGAAAGAGTATGCGGGCGGACAAGAAGGAGGCGCGCGACATTTCCGAGGGACGAGAAATCGGAGCAGAAGATTGCTCGAAGGCCTGAAGTTGGGTTCGGGTGAGCCCTATTCCGGATGACCGAGATCACCCAAGAGAGTGGAAGATCCGGACCAATTCGAGCGGGGTCGGAGTGGAAGACTCGGACCAAAAAGTCGAATAGAAGTTGACTTTCTAGTCCGGGCACCCGGAACCCTTTTGAGCGCCCGGAACCAAAAGTTATCCGGAACGCAACGTGGCCCCTTCCGTTACGACAGGGATAAAAGTTTATCCCCTTCCAGGAGTCTGGACCCCTTCCAAGGGCCCCGACGAGGGCTATAATACAACTCTAGTCCCAGAAGCTTAGATAGAACACTTGTAAACGATATCTCTTATTTAGTTTTCTAGTTGTGAGATCTAACTGCTGTAAGAGGCTTCTCCACCCAGAGGAGAATTTTAGTGAGATTTACATCTTCCTTAGATTAACAACCTCCTCGGTTGTAACCAAGTAATTTCTATGTATCTCATCTTTTTTAGTCTTTTAAATTATTTTATGCAAGTGTTGATAATTATTAAGGTATAAAGTTAGAGAAAGGTTGTTTTTCTTTGTAGGGCTATTCACCCCCCTAGCCGGTCACCAAGGACCCTACAAGTGGTATCAGAGCCTGAATTCCTTAGAAGGACTAACTGCCGACTGAAACACTGAGACGATGGCCGGACTGAGCATCTGCCCGCTGAAGTTCGAGGGAGAATTTGCATTATGGAAAAAACGCATTGAGGTATTTTTTAAAACTGATTTTGAAATTCTTTTGATAATTAAATATGATTTTGTAGCTCTCAAAGACCAACAAGGAAATGAAAAGGAAGAATACCAATGGAGCAAGAAAGAGCAAGCAGACTTCGTAGCGAAAGGACGAGTTGAGTTCCACATACTCAGCGTACTAACACCCCAAGAAGTAAATAGGATCAGAAATTATGAATTAGCAAAGGAATTTTGGTAGAAGTTCCTAGAACTACACGAAGGAATTTCGGAAGCAAAGTTTGTGAGACGGGATCTGCTCCGGAACCAACTAAGGAATCTTCAGAAAGAAGAAAGCAAAACAGTCACACATCTGCACTCGAGGATCAAATAACTCATCACCGGACTCACGAATTTTGGAGAAAAGGTAACAAACTGAGATTCATTAAGGTAGACTTTAAATGTATTCCCTAAGACACCTGAGTGGACCTCTATAGTCGACTCATTTTATATATCTTAGGACCTAGAAGTTAGTTCATTAGAAAATCTTTGTTCCACCTTTGAACTTTATGAATCTAGATGTGCAGAGATGAAAAGGGAGCCTAGTCAGAACATTGCCCTAAAGGCAAGAACAGACAATCCAGACTCAGAAGCGTCAATCGACGAAGATGAAGCAGCACTATTAGTAAGAAAATTTAACAAATTTTTTAAATCTAATAAATTTAAATTGTAGACGAGAAAGCATTATCAAAACAAAAGGAAGACCCAATGACACAACTGCAACGAAGAAGGGCACATCAATAATGACTGCCCAAAATTGAAGAACAATGACAAGGAGAAGAACAAGAAGTCAGCCCAACCCAAGCATAATCTAAAGGCGATGTGGGAGGACACGTCATCCTAATCCAAAATTGAAGCCTACGCCGGACTAGCCCTAATGGCAGACCATTAAAAGGAAGACGAAAGCATCTCAGAGATGAGCATCGATGAAGGGGGAGGATCATCAGAGGAAAGCTACGATGAAGGAGGAGCATCAGAATATGAGATAAGTCAGGTACATGCCTTATCTCCTGAAAAGTCATTTCAATTTATTAAGATTCTTTCTAAGGATCTAGTAAAATTAGAAAAAGAAAATATAGACTTGAAAAGACAATTAGTCACTGCATGCCCCTTAGATTTGTTTGATAATTTAAAAATATAAAATGCCAACTTGAAAATAGAAATAGAATATTTGAAAAATCGTGCATGCTCAAATAATCAAAATATTAAGAGATATAATAATTTAAATGGGTACTTTAAATACCATAATGGCTAAATTAGGAAAATATCACAAAAATATATTCCTAAGAAATTTTTGATTAATTATGTAGGAAGGAACCTATTTTGGGTTCCAAAATCATATTTAGATTAATTATTTTCTTAGAGCTTTCAGAAATAAAGTTAAATGTTTAAATTCTTTAAGAGACTTTGTCTAGAAGTGGTTGATGTTTCAATAACCAAGAAGACTTAGTGCCTCACCACAGCTTGGAAGCTAATTACTGAATTGAATGTTTAATTGACTTACTGTGAAACATTCAACTAATACTTTAAATTTTTGCTAGAAAAATTTATTTAAAGGTCTAATCATTAAAATTTTTTTAAGTTAATCTAAACAATCTCTTGAAATGTTTTTTTTTGTTAGAAATTTTTATGAGCTAGTGTTCAAATGCAATTTTTTAAAAAATTTATCAAAAATTTAACTTTCTGTGAAATTTTTCCTGTTCAACCCTTGCTAAAGTTTTTATTATTAAAGGAGTTTTTTTAAAATCAAATTTTTTGAAACTTAACTTTTCATTTTTTTCCTTAGACTTTTTTAGACCTTCCAAGTAATATGATTAGTGTACCCCACTTTTAATATGATCAAAAGGGAGAGTAGTAAAGATTAAGTCTAGGGGGAGGTAGTACAATTTTAATCTTTTTTATTTTTGTACTTAATTTCTGTAGTTACAAAAAAAATTTAGTACAATTTAATCTTTTTTATTTTTGAACTTAATTTCTGTACTTGTAATTTTTTTTGCAAAAATTATAACTATTTGTTTATGGTTTACCCTAACTTAACTTGGGTTTGATCACATTAAAAAGGGGGAGATTGTTAGTACTCTAAGGTAGTTTTGATGTGATCAACCAAGTCAGGTTAGGTCCTGTTGGTATTTAATCCCTGTGTCTAAGTGTGTAGGAACTTAGGAGCATAGGAAGTCAAGCGAAAGATGCAGCAAGCGAGAAAGACGGCACGGAAGAGAGCTAATGGGCTCTGTGCGTATGAGGGATGGGGTGCTGCGGAAGAGTACATGGGTGGAGGAGGAGGCGCGCAACATTTTCGAGAGACAAGAAGCCAGAGCGGAAGATTGCTCGAAGGCCAGAAGTTGGGTTCAGGTGAGCCATATTCCAGATGGCTGAGATCAACCCAAGCGAGCGGAGCAGGAGCGGAAGATCCGGACCAATGCGAGCTGGACTGGAGCAGAAGACTCAGACCAAAAGGTCAACTAAAAGTTGACTTTCTGGTCCGAGCGCTTGGAACCAAAAGTTATCCGAAACGCGACGTGGCACGTTCTGTTGCGACGGAGATAAAAGTTTATCCCCTTCCAGGCACATCGACCAGGGCTATAAATATAGCCTTGGTCTCAGAAGCTTAGATAGAACACTTGTAAACGATTTCTCTTATTTAGTTTCAAGTTATGAGATCTAACTGTTGTAAGAGGCTTCTCTGCCCAGAGGAGAATTTAGTGAGCTTTACATCTTCCTTGGATTAACTATCTCCCCAATTATAACCAAGTAATTTCTTTGTGCCTCATCTTTTTTTAGTCTTTTAAATTATTTTATGCAAGTGTTGATAATTATTAAGCTATAATATTAGAGGAAGGTTGTTTTTCTTTACAGAGCTATTCCCCCACCCTCCTCTAGTCGGCCGCTAAGGGTCCTACAGAAAGCTCTGATGACCAATAGCTCCCCCAAATAGGTAAGTATATCATTCTCCTATGAAATATAGAAGATAAGCTGATGAGCCATTTCTGATCCTTAACGATCGGAGAGTATACAGGAGTGACCGATCTGGAGGACCATCTGTTGGTGCGAGAAGCATCCGACGATTGAACCTGTATTTTGATTATGTCAAAGGGTTCAAAGTTAGGTTGTCTTGCTATCTAATATGTTTGAATGAGATTGTAGGAAAGTCCTAAGTGTACTTAGGTAAAAGTTCTAACTGCAGTTAAACAGGTGGAAACCCTAGGGGTGGAAAATCCTAGGTGAAGAAAAGTCCTAGTTGCGGTTTGGCAAAGGGAAAACCCTAAGAGGCAGTATCCCTAGGTCCTAGGGGGTGGTAACCCTAAGTGGAAAGTCTTGGTTGATCGAAGGCTTCAGGCAAAAATCCTAGAGTCGGGGACTCTAGGTTGAAATCTTGGTGTCGTGAACCGGGTGGAAGACTGGACGGGTCGTGGAGCGAACGTCTAGCATGAAGACCAGATGCCTCGGGCGCTGAGCAAAAGTCAAGTTGGTCTGGAGGACCAGTCTAGCAACAAGTAACTTCTCCTGAGTGGAGTAGGTGAGGGTGTGTTCTCCGTTGAGGGAACAACAGACGTCGGTTCGATCTAGGGTTTCTGAGGAAAATCTGAAGTCAGAACCAGATAATCTGAAGGCTATCAACTTAATTGTTTAATATTATTTGCTCTATATGTCTAACTCTATTTTACAGAAAACTAACAATTGTGCAGGGTTAGTTTTGGCCTTGATCGGTCGACTGAAACTCCAAGCAAACAGAGTTGATTTCTAGCAAGCTGATCCGGTTCGACTGAGGGATCGACCGACCGAACCTCGGGATCGGTCAACCGAACCTAGGATAAGAGGTGACGTGGTCGAGCCGAGTTGATCGGACCAGATGAGCTGGGGATCAGTCGATCGAATGGCTGGATCGGTCGATCAAAAGAAGAAAGTCTATCCGAGCAGAAGAACCAGGAGGCAGACCGATTCAGGAGGGATTGATCGACCGATCAGGAGGATCGGTCGACCGATCGACGGCGAGTCAAATTCTGATCCCGAGGTAAGTGGACTGGATCAGCCTCAAGACTATTATAAAAAGGAGTCTCGGCCAGCACTCTGAGGACACCAAAAATAGAATAACTTATGCTCCAGTGTGCTGCTTCGAACGCCTCAACAACACTCTATTGTTCCGACAATCGACGACTACTTCCATCATCTTTTATATTGTCGATATAATCTTTTCAGTTCAATACTTATATTTACATCCTTGTAAAGATTCTCGAGCTTATAGTAATTGTCCACCGAAAGTGATCAACGATCATGGGCCTTGGAGTAGGAGTCAACATAGACTCCGAACCAAGTAAAATAAACAGTGTTAGCATTGTTTCTGTGTCTTTACTTTTCTACTGCGTATTTACTTTGAGTTTTCCAAAATGAATGAATTAGCCACGAGCGCTATTCACCCCCCCCCCCCACGCTAGCGCTTTCGATCCTACAATTGGTATCAGAGCAGGATTGTTTCGAATTGGTGAAACTACCTCAAGTAAATTTTCATGATAATTTCCAATTTTTTCGGAGTCGATCAGAATTGGTAGAATTGCTGCCTTCCGATTTGGTTTTATCGCAATCAAATTTTTTCTCGAAGTTGGTGCAATACCACTCAAGTTTGCATTTTAATTTCTTACTCCCACACTACTAAATCCAAGACCTAATCTTGTAATCTTTGTTTTTTTTTGTGTGTGCGAGGTTTTTTTTAAAATGGCCCATCAAGAAGGCTATAGCACAGCCTGCCCGCCTCTCTTCTCCGGTGAAGACTTCAGCTACTGGAAGGGCCGAATGGAGTCCTACCTCCAAACTCAATTCAAGATGTGGATGATCATCAAAATTGGCATCTCACTCCCACTCGACGTCACAGGAAAACCAGTATCATGTGAGAACTGGGACGCAAGTCTAATAAAGAAGGTCGAGGCCAATGCCAAAGCGACATGTACTCTTCAATATGGTCTGACAAAGGAAGAGCTGAACCGAGTTGATCTGTTCTCAAGTGCCAAAGACTTGTGGGAGAAGCTAATTGAGCTGCATGGAGGGACCTCCAATACTAAAGTAAGTAAAAGAGATCTGATTTTAAATAAATTATATAACATAAAATTGTAGGATGATGAATCGACAAGTCAATTGCACGCACGCATCCAAGACCTCCTCAACGGCCTCCACGCAATCAGACAGAAGGTGGAGAATCGAGACATAATAAGGTTCGCACTAAACGCTTTTCTGAGAAATACATTGTGGGCATCAATGGTAGACGCCTATAAAGTATCTAAGGATTTATCGTTAATTAAATTAGATGAATTATTTTCTGAATTTAAATTGCACGAATAGATTAATGCACATCCAGTCGAGAAAGGTATGACTTTGATTGCAGGTACGAGAAGAGCAAGGGAATCAAAAGCAAAGTGCAGAACCGAACCTGAGTCCAAAGATGACGATAAGATTACTGCCGAGCTCGTAAAACTCGTACGGAAAATGTGCAAAAAGAAAAAGGTGACTCAGTCAAATATGAAGGTAAAGTCTGGAGTTACATGCTACGGCTGCAACCAGAAGGGACACTACAAGCCGGAGTGTCTAAACCAGAAGCAACGAAGAAGGAAGGTGTTGAAGGCAACGTGGTCTGAGTCATCAGACGAGTCTAACGAAGAAGAACAAGCAAGCTTCCTCACTCTATTAGTACAAGTGTATGTTGCCAAAACTGAGTCTGATTCAGAAACCGAGAGTGAATCAGAAACAGAGTCCGAGAGAAGCCATGAATTCGTATCTATTTCCGAAGGGCCTAACCCCACTGTAAGTTCTCTATTCGCCGGTACTCGAGTAGACGATTTAGAAAAATTGGTTTCATATCTATTAAAGAAATTGGCTAAATCCAACATCCGGGTCAAGTCACTCCAAAAGGAGGTAACATCCCTTAAGGAAGCGACTAACTCGAGTCCTTTGACAAAGCCAGTTTAAATCGGAAGTTCAACTCAAGTCCAACAACTTAAGGAAGAAAATTCCAATTTGAAAACTCAAGTTAAAGAACTTAAGGACACGTTGGAACAATTCACCTTGGATTCCAAGAATTTTGATCTGATTCTTGGAAAACAAAGAGCCGTCTACAACCAATTCGGACTTGGATTTATGGCTAAAAATAAATTCAAATCTTATTTGTCTCTAGTAAAATGCTCAAATAGAAGAACAATCCAAGCATGGGTCCCCAAGTCGAACTTGGTTAATCAAGTTGGACTTGGTCAATATTGGATCCCCAAGGATCATATTCATTACCTTAATAGACCTTATCGAGACTATGATCCAGGGGGGTCCAATAGAAAAACTATTTTTATTAATAGAATTGTTTGATGTTTGACTTACTGCTTTTATTATACATGCTTAGATTAGGCTAGATAAGGACTTAGGTTTGATTCACACTTGACTAGTTAGATCTAGGGGTTTTAGAAAGAAAATTAAATATTCAATTTCTTTGAAAGGTTTTGTCTAGAAGTGATGGATGATCCTATACCCAAGAAGGCCTAATGTCTCGCCACAGCCTGGAAGTTAATCATTGAAATAGATATTTAATTGACTAACTATAAAACCTGAGTCTAACTCAAATGTAAATCAATCCTTAGATAATAATTTAAATTGAAGATTAAATCAACCATCTCATAAAACTATTAAGGTTCCCTGTTTGAAAATCTAGAAAGAGGTAAGATGGACCTAGGTTTAAAGTAGTTAACCAAATCTAAATTAATTAATTTAATTAATTCAACTTAATTAATTTCAAAAAATTAATTTCAAAATGTTAATCTTAATTTCAAAATATTAATTATTTTCAAATCATAATTAAATTATAATTATTTTTAAATTATAATTAATTTCAAAATTATTATTTACAAAATTATAACCTCAAAATAATAATTAATAAATCTTAATTATTTTTAAAAGATAATTAATTTTCAACTCATATTTAATATGTAAGATTATAATTTCAAACTTAATTAATATTTCTTCAACAATTTTAAATGTTTATTCATATTTTAAAGTTTGAAATTCAAACTCATTGGAAATTCAAACTTATATTTTATCTCAATTTCATTATTTTTAAAATATTAATAAAATTAAAATAAAGTTAACTTCGTCTCACATATACTCATAAGCTGAACATACTTGATAACCTAAAATGAGTGGGATGAAAAATTAGGAAAATAATAACCTTTATTCTTTTTAAATACATGCTTGAACTCTAGAATCCTCAAAATATTTTTAAGACATTAATCAAGGGGAGTGAAGGGAGTCAAGTTAAGTTATTATTTTTTTAAAAAAAAAATTCCCTGTGAAAAGTTAAAATCTTTAAAAAGTTAAAGTTTTTTTAATTCAATTTTTCTGTTTAATTTTTAAAATCCTTAAATATTTTATTTGAAAAAGCAAGTTTAAATATTTTTGTATCTAGAAAAACAAGTTTTTTAAAAAAAAAACAATAATACTTAATTTAGCTTTAAATTTTTTTTATCATTTTGTACTTAACTAAGCTTTTATCAAAATCCTTTTTAAGCTGAGTACTTCTAACTAAATTTTTTCAAATATTTTGTTTTTAATGTTTAAATAACATTATATTTAAGCTTAATGTTGAATTAAAATTATTTTTAAGCTTAATGTTGAATTAAATTATTTTAAGCTAAGTGTTTCAACAAAAATTATTTTAAAACTTAGTGTTTAAACAGTATTTTCAAACTTAATGTTTAAACAATATTTTCAAATTTAGTGTTTAAACATAAATTATTTTTTTAATCTTAATGGTTAAAAAGAATTTTTTTTTGCTTTATGTTTAAACAGAACTTTTTAGGCTTAGTGGTTATCAAACGTTTTTTTTTCTAACTAAGCTTTTTATGAAAATTTATTTTAAGTACTTCCCTGAGCTTTTTTTCATCTTTTAAAGCTAAAGTACTTAACTGAGTTTTAAAATTCTAAGTTTATATCAAATTTTTGCTAAGTCAATTTCAAAGGCTTAAAATTTTTGCTAAATTGTTCCTTTTTCTTGCAAAATTAATAATTTTCAAGTAAAGAGCTACCTTAACTTAGTATTACTTTTTGATTTATGTCAAAGGGGGAAAGAAAAGTCAAAGTTAAGTAAGAATTTAAACAAGTTAAGAATTTAAACATAATGAAAGGGGGAGCATAAAGTTTTTTGTATTTATGCTCATGATTCTTATGCTTAATATCCCTTTATTTTATGGTTATGTTTTACTTAACTTTGAACTGTGTTGTCATAATAAAAAAGGGAGAGATTGTTGGTGCGGAAAGTATCCGACGATCGAACCTGTGCTTTGATTATGTCAAAGGGTTCAAAGTTAGGTTGTCTTGCTATCTAACGTGTTTGAATGAGATTGCAGCAAAGTCCTAAGTGTACTTAGGCAAAAGTCCTAGCTGCGGTTAGACAGGTGGAAAACCCTACGGGGCGATAACCCTAGGTCCTAGGGGGTGGTAACCCTAGGAGAAGAAAAGTCCTAGCTGCGGTTAGGCAAAGCGAAAACCCTAGGGGGTGGTAACCCTAGGTCCTAGGGGGTGATAACCTTAGGCGGAAAGTCTTGGCGGGTCAAAGACTTGGGGCAAAAATCTTAGAGTCGAGGACTCTAGGTTGAAATCCTGGTGTCGCGAACCGGGTGGAAGACTGGATGGGTCGTGGAGGGAACGTCCAACATAAAGACCGGAAGCCTCAGGCGCTGAGCAAAAGCCCAGTCAGTCTGGAGGACCGGTCTGGCAACAAGTAACTTCTCCTGAGTGGAGTAGGTGAGGACGCATTCACTATTGAGGGAACAGTAGGCGTCGGTTCGACCTAGGGTTTCCTAGGGAACTCCGAAGTCGGAACTAGACAGCCTGAAGGCTATCAACTTAATTGTTTAATATTATTTGCTCTATATGTTTAACTCTTTTTTGCAGGAAACTAATAATTATGCAGGGTTAGTTTTGGCCTTGATCGGTCGACCGAACAGGGGATCGGTCGACCGAACCGGGGATCTGTCGACCGAACCGGGGATCGGTCGACCGAACCTCCAAGCAAATAGAGCTGATTTCCAGCAAGCTGATCCGGTTCGACTGAGGGATCGGTTGACCGAACCTAGGATAAGAGGTGAAGTGGTCGAGCCGAGTTGATCGGACTAGATGAGCTAGGGATCGGTCGACCGAACGGGTCGACCGAACGGGTCGACCGAACGAAGAAAGTCTATCCGAGTAAAAGACCCGAGAGGCAGACCGATTCAGGAGGGATCGATCGACCGATCAGGAGGATTGGTCGACCGATCGACGGCGGGTCAAATCTTGATCCCGAGGTAAGCGAATCTGGTTCAGCCTCAAGACTACTATAAAAAGGAGTCTCGACCAACACTTCGAGAACTCCAAAAATAGAACAACTTGTGCTCCAGTGTGCTGCTCCGAACGCCTCAATAACGCTCTGCTATTTCAACAATCGACGACTACTTCCATCATCTTTTGTATTGTCGGTATAATCTTTTCAGTTCAATACTTGTATTTACATCCTTGTAAAGATTCTCAAGCGTATAGTGATTTCCTATCGAAAGTGATCAATGATCGCTAGCCTTAGAGTAAGAGTCGACACAGACTCCTAACCAAGTAAAAGAAACAGTGTTAGCATTACTTCTGTGTCTTTACTTTTCCGCTGTGTATTTACTTTGAGTTTTCTGAAACAAACGAATTAGCCACGAGCGCTATTCACCCCCCCTAGCGCTTTCGATCCTACACCATCTACTCAAATTTAAAAATGTAGCTATCCTTCATCAATACACGAATGAAGTCAAGTGTTGATTGTTTCTTACTACCCTCTCTAGCTCAGCACAAAGATGGTTCAACCGGCTTCCTATCGACTCCATTTTGTTGCTTCAAAGATTTTCATAGGGCATTCCTCCACTACTTCGCCCTTAGCCATCGATACCACAAGACCGTGCTAAGTTTATTTTCCCTCAAACAAAGGTCCAAGGAGGCTCTAAGGGCATACATCAAAAGGTTGAACCAAGTAGTCATGAATGTTCCTTTAGCCACTCTAGAGATCATAGTGAGTGCCTTCTCCCAAGATCTCATAGATGGTGACTTCTTCCTATCCCTGATCAAAAAGCCCCTTGAGACTTCTACCATCTGCTCGGAAGGGTGACCAAATACATTAATGTGGAGGAGGCTCAGTCCGCTCGGAAGGAGGTAGCGCTCATGCTCCTGTCCCTACCTTTGAACGTCGAGCTCCTCTCTCGCCTCTTCCACACAAAGCACCCTAAGCGGGATGCTAGCCACACCATCACGAGCAGAGGTCTAATGTTGTACATCATGTGGAGGTTGATCGGGTACCATTCGTCGAGTCCCATCAATGGGTCCATCCTTTCTGCACTTATCACCGGACAAGAACCCATAACACTCAAGAGTATTATAGGTACAATCAAAGGAGGCACAGAGCGACTAACCAAGAATTTTGGTTGCATTTGTCATCTCCGAACAACATATGTTATAAACGATTGAATAGACCACCCAAAAGAGACATCTGAGACATAGATCAACCCCAACAAGTACCCCAACAGTAACAAAACAGAGCTCTGATGCCACCTGAGTTGAGCATGAGCATCCCTCGACTCGGCAAGAAGAAAATTACGGCAATACCACTCGGGGAGACATTGGCATGATGGTGGATGGGCCGACCGGTGGAGCCCCCAACCGGGTCAGAAAGTCATATGCTTGCTAACTTGAAATTCACATGGCCAGTCAACTAGAAATCAGCTTTGATCCCAATTGACTTAGAAGACATGGAAGTGTCGCACAACGATGCCTTAATCATCAAGGTTGTTATAGCTAAATATAATATATATCGTACTTTTGTTGATACAGGAAGTTATTGTTGGTGTAATATCCTTTAGGTCAAGGTTGACTGGTTTGACCAAGTTTGAGACTTGGTTATAGTTTCGATGTTTGACAATACATGTAGACACATGGACAATGCAGGTGCAGTTGTTCATATGGGGAGATTCTGATCAGGGACTGATCAGTGTAATTGAAGAAGAGTCAAGTAGGTATACTTGACCAGAAGGAAAATCCTGGTGAGTGAAGCCAGGTGAAAGTCCTAGTGAGTAAAGCTAGGCAGGTGAAAGTCCTAATGAGTGAAGCTAGGCAGATGGAAGTCCTAGTGAGTGAAGCTAGGCAGATGGAAATCCTGGTGAGTGAAGCCAGGTGAAAGTCCTAGTGAGTGAAGCTAGGCAGAAGGAAAGTCTTGGTGAGTGAAGCCAGGTGAAAGACCTAGTGAGTGAAGCTAGGTGAAAGTCCAAGTAGGTCAAGAGATTGACCGGACACTTGGTGAGGGAGTCCTAGCAGGTCAAGGGAGTGACTAGATGCTAGGCATGACGTACCAACAGGTTAAGGTTGACCGGATGTTGGTTTGGGAGGTTTGAGACTTGGTTTTGGGCAAAAACCAAGTGCTGGATCGATCCGTGGATCGATCCAGGCTCTAGATCGATCAGTGGATCGATCCAGACCTTTCCCAGCGAACAGAAGGCCTCGGGATCGATCAGTGGATCGATCCAGAGGTCCCAATCGATCAGTGGATCGATTGGGACGCTGCTGCTTCGCGTGATAAGCGCTGGATCGATCCGTGGATCGATCCAGGCGTTTTTCCAGAGCACAGAGGTGCTCTGGATCGATCCGTGGATCGATCCAAAGCCTCCCCGATCGATTGGGAATAATCGAATCGATCGGGATTCGACCGTTAGCGTCGATTTAAGCCGCAGGCGTTCATTTCCTTCGGTATCTCTTCACCGATTCATCTCAGATCTTCACCAGCTCCTCCACAGCTCTTCTCAAGCTCGAGATCGCCAGTTCTTGAAGGTTCTTGGAGGCTCTTCCAAGTCAAGAGGCGGATCAAAGCAAGAAGGAGAAATTAGGGTTAGGGTTTTGCACTCATTGTAAGCTTGTAAGCTTGTATTTCTTGTATCCCTTTCCTCTCCTCTTGTATTGAGTCTTGTAGGGCTTCTCCGCCCTTGGCAGTTACCATAAAGGAGAGTTTCATTAGTGGAGGGTGTGTGTGTTGGTGCGGATCCTTGGACTAGTCACCTCTTGTGAGGTGGATACCAAGTAAACCAACCGTGTTAGCGTTGTGTGATTTGTTTCTGTATTTTTCGCTGCACATCTTCGAAGAAACAAGCAACGCCGAACACCGCGAAGCGCGACGAGCTATTCACCCCCTCCCCCCCCCCCCTCTAGCTACTTTTGGTCCTAACAAGTGGTATCAGAGCGAGGCCGCTCTTCACCGGAATCATCGCCGGAAGGGGCAAACAAAACAAGCAAAGCTAGAGGGCGAAGAAGTTGGAGCAAATTCATCAAAGTCAAAGAAATCAAAAGGCTCAACTTCAAGATGCAATTCCAAGATGGACTTGGATTTGACACAAGGGTGGCTCCACCATACACATCCACAAGCTTCGATTCTTGGAGATCAAGAATCGAAAATTTCTTGATGATGGAGATAGAGCAATGGTTTGCTCTCATGGAAGGATTTGAAGCTCCAACAAACTCCAAGGGCAAGCCTCTCAAGAAAAGCAAATGGAGTCAAGAGCAAGTTCAAAGGAGCAAGGCAAATGATAAAGTGACCAAGCTTTTGGTCAACTTATTGCCAAGCAATATTTTGGCTCAAGTTGGATAATTCAAGGATGCCAAGGAGCTTTGGAGCAAGTTGGCATTAATCCATGAGATCCCCTCCACTGTACCGAATCAAGAGGAACCCAAAGAGGGCGACTCAATGGATCAAGATCAAGAGGAGGACTCCGAAGTTGAGAGATGCTCAACTTCCGAAGAAGAAGTCCAAGAGGAAGCTTCATCCTCAAAGGAGTGCAATCAAAAGAGCAAGGAAGTAGTATATTCCTTATTTCATGTACAAGAGGATGAAGAAGAAGGAGAAGCCTCCACCTCTAGGATTGAGGGGGAGCAATCTTCATTGACCCCGGATCAAGAAGAAGGAGAATCCTCCACATCCGGGTCAAGAGACGAAGAGGAGGAAGAAGATTCTACCTCCACAAGTCAAGAAAAATCAAATGGAGGGGAATCAAGGTCCGATCAAGAGGAAGCTTCCACCTCCGGATCCAAAGGAAAAGATGCCACTCCTACAAGCAAAGGTATAAATATTTCAATTAATAATAAAAATCATATTATATGCTTTGAATGTAGGGAACATGGGCACTACAAAAGCAA
Source organism: Zingiber officinale (assembly GCF_018446385.1). NCBI lineage: Eukaryota > Viridiplantae > Streptophyta > Magnoliopsida > Zingiberales > Zingiberaceae > Zingiber > Zingiber officinale. The sequence continues at coordinate 19,631,568 of NC_056004.1, forward strand.
GTGCCCTAAATTGGCCAAGAAGAAGGGCCAAGTGGCACCAAAGGGCAAGGAGAAGCCAAAGGAGACCATCCCCGGAACAAAGAAGAGCAAGGAGCACATTGTGTGCTTCTCTTGCAATCAAAAGGGGCATTACCGGAGTCAATGCCCTAAGGGGAAGAAGATGGTCAAGGCTCAAGGAGGAAGCTCAAGTCAAGGGGGAGCCTCTAAGGTAAAAAGGAAGGTAACTTTTATTGAGCCTACCCCTTTACATTATGGTAAAAAGCAGGCTAGTTCTAATTTTTATCATTTTAATGCAATTTACCATAAGAATAGAAAACATGAGGGCTTTAAGGAAAAGCATGTGGCCCTACATGCCAAAACTACCCAACCTAAGGTTAGGAAGGTAGATAGACACTTGGGCGGGAACACTAAGGATAATAGATACATGCCCAAGAACAAAAATGCTCATGGACCAAAACCTAAGGATTTAATGATAGAAAATCAAGTCTTGAGGTCAAGACTTGATAAAATGGAAAAGACCCTAAAACGAATGGAAAATATCCAAAAAGGGCAAAACGAGCATAGCCTAGGTCTAGGAGCACAAAAGTCATCCAATGGCCATAGAGGTTTGGGATACAAACCAAAGGCTAAGAAGGATGTGCCCTCTTACCATAGGGTTCCATATAGTTATGGAACAAACCCTAAGTTTAGAGGTCAATTCAAGGATACAAGGGAAGATATCCCTAGAAGTATCTTTGCAACCAAAGTGACTAAGACTTCTAAGAAGTCTAAGAAAGTCACTAACAAGGTCACAAGGGAGCTATCCCTAGAGTTGACCTAGAAAGAGTGACCAAGGCTTCTAAGAAGCCAAACAAGGTCACTAGGAAGGTATCTAGGGAAGTTATCCCTAGTGAGTACCTAGAGCATTCAAGGAGCACCAATAGTTTTGGGTTCCTAGGAGCATCTTCTCTACCCCATAGATGGGTTAGAGAGTGTCAACTCCGATTAGAAGGGTAGTTAACCCAACTTTGAGGAAATTGACACTCAAGGAGCATTTTCAAGGTTTTTGTTAACCTTTGAAAATGAAATGAAATTATAGTTTACTCCTTGAAAGAGTAAAATGTGTCTATTGGTGGAAAAATTGATTTTATCTTAAAATGGCATAAATTGGGAAAACCTTGAGAAATACCAAATTGGGTTTTTGGTATTCTCTTGGAAATTTAAGGCAATCCGAGCCTTGATTTATGTGATTACTCTCATGGGAAAATGAAATATGCCAATATTTGAGAAATGTTTTAAATTTTCAATTGGCATAATTAATTCAAGAGATTAAAGAAATGTCAAGTTGGGGTTTGGCATTTTCTTAAGGAAATTGGGCAATCTAGGGTTTATGCTTAAGGATTAGCTAAGGATACTTAGATAGATAATCTAGGTATATTTTTAATTATGCTAAATCTTGCCATGTTTGGTTGCCCATTATATGCCATGACATCATGTTTTATTTGTGCATTCATGTGTTATTATGAAAAATCCAAAAATACTATGTCATGACATTCATACATCATGTAGTTATAGGATATTTTCTTTTGAAAAATTAGTTCCTTTTGATGTATGCCATAACATTATCATGCATTAAATTTAATTCCTTGTAATTAAGGACAAATGGCATTTAACAACACTTATTAACAAGTGACATCCTAGGTGGATGTCTAATAGCTCTAAAATGCCTAGATAGATATGCATGATCCCTAGATTAGGGCGAAACCATAATCTCACATCTCACAAGACCTATAAGATGACTTGTATGTATTTTAGTGCACATTAGATACAAGTGAGATGTTAGGATGATGAACAAAACTCAATATGTTGATTTAATGCATTCTTTTGAGTTTTAAGTTCATCAAAACACATAGTTATGTGTTTTCCCATCATTGGGAAAGCTAATGTACAAGTCATGTGCATTCAGCCCAAGGAACATGATGGGATATTGGTTTTAAAAAGTTTTTAAAAAGATTTTGGAAAACCTTGGTGAAGGCTATCTTCTGATAGTAATCACCATTGAATAGTTAGACACAAACTTGAATAAAACACTAAAGTTTTTGCAAGGTTTCAAGTTTGTGTCAATCTTTGAAAATATGAAGTATTTTCATAGAAAACTATTTTTCCTTGATAGTATATGCCCTAAATAATGTCTACATGAAATTTCATGATTTTTGGATTTTTGTAGAATTTTCTAGGGATTTCTGAAGTTGGCTGATTTTAAATTCAGCAACTATCAGAGCTCCGATCGATCCATGGATCGATTGGAGTGCCTGAATCGATCCATGGATCGATTCAGAAGGCAAGTCTCCCACGAGCAGAAGCTCGCTGGATCGATCAGATGATCGATCCAGGAAATCTGAATCGATCAGTGGATCGATTCAGAAAGGTTCAATCGATTGGAACCCAACTCCAATCGATCCAAGTTGCTGATTTTGGCTGGGAAAGCCTGATTTCAGCATCTTTAAACCTATTTTAGTCTAGGTAACCTTTCCAAACCCCTAAAAATACATTTGTATACATAAAAGGGGTGTTTTCATGTGAAAACAAGGATAGATTGGTTAAGAAAGGCTAAGTTGAAGTTTAGGTTGAGGTTTGTTTCAGATTTTGAATATTTTGAACCTCAAAACTTCTACAATTGGGTTTCCTAAAGTTTTAGGGACTCCAAGTCATTGTTGGTGCAATGACAGAAGTTACCACCATGTCTTTAGGGGGAGGTATTCTTTAAAGACATGAAAATTATTTTTCATGAACCTTGGAAGGTGGTTAACCTTCTGTTTGAAAATGCTCAAGGTTGAGCGTTTGAACTTAAATGGGGAGTGGATAACCTCATTGTTCAACTGGTTTCCGTGTATAATGCTCAAGGATGGGCATTTGCCTACATTGAGGAAGAAATGTAGGGTTAAGGATAAATGAAGGGTATGGGACCTTCATTTAGGTCATTGGACTTTGTTAATGCTCAAGGGTGAGCATTGGTGATAATGAAGGGTATGGAACCTTCATTGTCGTGTTGATCACAACGAGTAAAGTTATGAACAACGATGAGCATCTCTTCAGGGGGAGAGTTTTCAATAAGTGGATTTGTTGATGTGTGCCCAAAATTGAGGCATGGGTTGATGTGTGCCAATAGGGGGAGAAAATATGTGGTTTAAGTTAGGCCTTCATTACCTATGAGGGAGATCATAGGGGGAGAATGAAGGGAACCAACATTCATACTTTGGCATGAATGGAGTTAAGGCTATGAGATTAGCTTAACTTAGAATTGTCTAAACTTAAAGGTATTGTCAAACATCAAAAAGGGGGAGATTGTTGGTGCAATATCCTTTAGGTCAAGGTTGACTGGTTTGACCAAGTTTGAGACTTGGTCATAGTTTCGATGTTTGACAATACATGTAGACACATGGACAATGCAGGTGCAGTTGTTCATATGGGGAGATTCTGATCAGGGACTGATCAGTGTGATTGAAGAAGAGTCAAGTAGGTATACTTGACCAGAAGGAAAATCCTGGTGAGTGAAGCCAGGTGAAAGTCCTAGTGAGTGAAGCTATGCAGGTGAAAGTCCTAATGAGTGAAGCTAGGCAGATGGAAGTCCTAGTGAGTGAAGCTAGGCAGATGGAAATCCTGGTGAGTGAAGCCAGGTGAAAGTCCTAGTGAGTGAAGCTAGGCAGAAGGAAAGTCCTGGTGAGTGAAGCCAGGTGAAAGACCTAGTGAGTGAAGCTAGGTGAAAGTCCAAGTAGGTCAAGAGATTGACCGGACACTTGGTGAGGGAGTCCTAGCAGGTCAAGGGAGTGACTAGATGCTAGGCATGACGTACCAACATGTTAAGGTTGACCAGATGTTGGTTTGGGAGGTTTGAGACTTGATTTTGGGCAAAAACCAAGTGCTGGATCGATCCGTGGATCGATCCAGGCTCTGGATCGATCAGTGGATCGATCCAAACCTTTCCCAGCGAACAGAAGGCCTCGGGATCGATCAGTGGATCGATCCAGAGGTCCCAATCGATCAGTGGATCGATTGGGACGCTGCTGCTTCGCGTGATAAGCGCTGGATCGATCCGTGGATCGATCCAGGCATTTTTCCAGAGCACAGAGGCGCTCTGGATCGATCCGTGGATCGATCCAAAGCCTCCCCGATCGATTGGGAATAATCGAATCGATCGGGATTCGACCGTTAGCGTCGATTTAAGCCGCAGGCGTTCATTTCCTTCGGTATCTCTTCACCGATTCATCTCAGATCTTCACCAGCTCCTCCACAGCTCTTCTCAAGCTCGAGATCGCCAGTTCTTGAAGGTTCTTGGAGGCTCTTCCAAGTCAAGAGGCGGATCAAAGCAAGAAGGAGAAATTAGGGTTAGGGTTTTGCACTCATTGTAAGCTTGTAAGCTTGTATTTCTTGTATCTCTTTCCTCTCCTCTTGTATTAAGTCTTGTAGGGCTTCTCCGCCCTTGGTAGTTACCATAAAGGAGAGTTTCATTAGTGGAGGGTGTGTGTGTTGGTGTGGATCCTTGGACTAGTCACCTCTTGTGAGGTGGATACCAAGTAAACCAACCGTGTTAGCGTTGTGTGATTTGTTTCTGTATTTTCCGCTGCACATCTTCGAAGAAACAAGCAACGCCGAACACCGCGAAGCGCGACGAGCTATTCCCCCCCCCCCCCCCCCTCTAGCTACTTTTGGTCCTAACAGTTATGTTAATGTTTTGTTAATATTATCTTCAAAAAGACATTCGATCAACTACAAATCAAGAGAAGTGAACTGAAGCCAATGATGATGCCCTTATACAGATTCACTGCAATAAAGTGCAGTCGATTGGATCTCTTTGGGGGAGGAGCCCCTATGAGGACCCGTCGGTTGACCTTCATTATGGTGGATGTACCCTTAGCCTACAACATGTTTTAGGTAGACCGGTGTTGAACTAGTTTCAAGCGGTCACCTCCACGTATTGTCAGAATATCAAGTTTTCGATCGATAACTCGATGGGAGAGGTGAAGGGGAACCAGCCGGTAGCACACAAGCGCTACATAGATATAATCAATACTGAAGCTTGCACAGCTCAGAAGATCGATCGAGTGGATGTTAATGCCATTCATGAGGCATGTCGATGCTAATTATGAAGAGAAAGAGGAGGTGCACATCCATCCGGACTGACTGGAAGTCACCACTCAGATAGAGGTTGACCTGGCCCTAGAACTCAAATTAGAGCTAGTCGTGTGTTTAACGTGCAACAATGACATGTTCACCTAGACACCCCAGGAAATCATAAGTATATCACCAGCAGTTATGGAACACGTGTTCCACGTCCGCCCGAATGCTCAACTAGTCAAATAGAGAAAGTAAGATTTTAGAGCCGAGCAAAACAAAACCATTCGAGCGAAGGTAGACAAATTGTTCGAGGCGGGCCAATGGGAACAAATGACGTGTTTGCATGGACTTTAGGGATCTGAGCAAGGCATGCCCAAAGGACTATTATCTCTTGCCATGCATCAATTAAGTGGTGGACTCAACCTCCGAATGGGAGCTAATATGCAGGTTAGACACATATTAGGATTACCATCAAGTCTCGCTAGCCGAAGAAGACCAAGAAAATATTAGTTTCATCACTGGAGAAGGAACTTATTACTATAATGTTATGTCATTCGGACTAAAGAATACAAGGGCTACTTACCAATGACTTATGAACAAAGTATTCTAGAAGCAAATCAGACGAAACATAAAGGTGTATGATCCTGTCTGAAATCTATGAAGACATGCGTTGGCTTCGATGAATGACGATCCTGGATGAAGATAGCCTTCGAGAGATCTAACAAAAGCCCTCCTCGATCCTACGCACAGTGAGACAAACCAACAAAGCATTAGTGACCTAAGACCAGGGTGGAGATCCCTGGCTAGGCCCTCCGACACTCAAGTCAGTTTCTCTCTCTAAAGGTGGAAGAAGAAGAAGAAGAAGAAGAACAACAACAACAATGACTGAAGTGAAACAAAGTTTAGATGCTAGAACTTGCATACCTTGCCAACGGAGAGGATCCCCCCTTTTATATCACCTCATCTGATCTTCGTAATCTTGAAGTGGTCCCCAGTTTGTTAGAGTTTGTTAGGAGATGAAGTCATCTCTAGGCTTCGTGTAATAATATATTTAAGGAATTTTTTTTATATCCCAGATGTACGCTTTTGTCGTTTATGACTTATGGGACACGTCATCATAACTGAAGAAGTTTCTAAAAGATGTTTCCCGCCAATTTTGCTAGGCTGTCATATACTGACCTGTTGCGTATATGATGAGAATACCTTCTGCTGAATATGTCTTGGCCGATTGTTAAAGACGACCATATATAATAAGAATACCCCCCTGTTAAGCTTATCTTGGCTGGTTATTCAAACCCGTCACAGATATGAGAATATAATATGTTAAATATGTTTCAGATGGCCATTTAAGCTAGCCGCATATGTTAAGAATATATCTTGGTGGTCTTGTCTCGATCAATCGTTAAGGTCGACCACATATATGAGCTCATGGGTACTTGCTTATTGAGAACTATATATAAAAAAACTAAGTACCTTTATTTCGAGCAAGTTTTGCCTGGTCAAGCGTATATGAATGCATGGGTGCTCACTCAGCCTTCAGTTGGCTGGTAATGTGATGAGAACCACATACAATGCTAAATGCCTTTACGCTTGGGCGGGCTTTGCCCGACCAAGCGTATACGAGCGCATGCGCGCTCGTTCAGCCTTTAGTCGACCGATAATGTGCTGAGAACCACACACAAGGCTAAATGCCTTTACGCTCAGGCGGGCTTTGTCCGGCTGAGCGTATACGAGCGCATGAGCACTCACTTGACCTTCGATCTACCAGTAATATGCTGAGAACCACATACAAGGCTAAATGTCTTTACGCTCGGGCTGGCTTTGCCCGACCGAGCGTTTATGAGCGCATGAGCACTTTCTCGGCCTTCGGTCGGCCGGGGATGTGCTGAGAACCATATACAAGGCTAAATGCATTTACGCTCGGGCGGACTTTGCCCGACCGAGCGTATATGAGCGCATGAGCGCTCGCTCGGCCTTCGATCGGCCGGTAAGTAGCTGCTACCAAGTGTAGCAGTTACTAGTCGAAGTAGCTGCTACAACGTGTTGAATCAAACCAAACCAAATCCATTTCAGCAGCGAATGAAAGTTATAATCATTATTTAAGAAAGTTTAAATAAGGAGACGATAATTATATATTTTAAGGGTTAATCTTTTTAAAGAAATATGGATACTACAAAAATTACTTATCGAGTTAGCTGCAACAAATTGTGGAATCAACATGTAGATGTAACTGCTACAATGTGTAGCACTTATTAGTCGAAGCAGATGCTACCAAGCGTGACCCTAAACCAAAGCAAAGGCCAGCATCACAAATCACTTTTTATCATTTTTTAAGCAACATGATATACAATTACAAATAGGTGTAGCCAGTAATTAGTTGAGGTAGCTGTTTCAACATGTACCAGCAAAGTAAACCATGGGTGCTGCAGGAGCATAAAATTTTTTAAATCAAATCTATATACAGCTACAATCAATCTGTAGCAGGAAAGGCGCTAAATCAGCGAAAAGAGTGAGGAAAAACATTCTTGAATCAAGTTGATATAAACATAATGAAAACTATGGCTACTGAGTAGGTTAATCTCTGCTAGAAAATAGGAGGGCTAGAAAAATGACTTACAAAGTTAGCTGCTACAAGGTGTGGCAGCTACACGGGAAGTTAACTGCTACACGTTGTAGCAGCTTCCTCTCCATGAAGTTGCTACACCTTGTAGCAGCAAATGAAGGTTGACCGTAGAGTAGGCAGTTGTTGCAGCCGTCGGACTTACAGGTCGTAGAATAAATCCTTCTGACCTTCTACCTAAACCCAATCCAAGTCATCTCGTACAAGCACGATTTCCTGCGAAGTAGTTGAATCAACGTTTAGAACGGAAGTAAAGGCGCGATACCATTTTTTTAAGGTTATAACGGTGTGGATTAAGAAATGATCTCACAGCAGCTGTGCGATTGAAGACGCGGGAGCAACTTTCCCGCCGGGAGCGCGAGGGACGAAGGGCGAGTTTCGACGGAGGACGTTGAAGGAGGGAGCGAGGGAGGGTGGGCGAGGGGCGACGACGAGCGAGATTTTAAGATTAAACCTTTTGAGGGAGCGCCAGGTCGGCCAGACGCCAGAGAGGGAGGGAGCGAGGGAGAGAGAGAGAGCAGCGAGGGAGATTTTATTTTGGGTAATTAGCGCCGCAGAAGTTTTAAACAAAGGTCAAAAAGAGAGAGAGAATAAAGAGATTATTTTATTTGTAGGGAAACCGAGCTGGCGTTACCACGTCTGCGCGTCACTCACAGTCGCGCATATATATATATATATATATATATATATATATATATATATATATATATATATATATATATATATATATGCACACACACACGCGCACGAGAATGATATGGTGCTCACCTCCCGTATCCAACTGAGTAAGCGGGACGTCCGAAATGCACTCAATTACCCATGGAGTCGCGCACGGGAGGTGTAAACTTAAGTATCAAAAGTTCTCCAAAACATGTAACCAAACAATGAATTATGGTTATCCGTGCCAATTACTTTACTCTTTTAGTAGAGTAAATATTAATTATGAAAAATATGTTCCACAAAACTTTAGGGAAAAATTTATTACCCCCTTTACCATGTGGACTATGAGCTTCTACATAAACTTTGGCTCTATGATTTAGTACTCTGTGAAAGACTTTCCTAAAAAATTAGGCCACAGTACCCCCATGTAAGAGATAGCACCCAGAATATACTTCTTAAAACATGAGTATCAGTCTTGGAACCAGATTTTTACATGCTTCGTGTTGAAGTTATGTGATTTTTACATGCTTCGTGTTGAAGTTATGTGATTTTTACACACTTCGTGTCGAAGTTATGTTTTTAAGAATCTCTAGGATTTGTGAACAGTAATCTTAAACGGTAATTGTAAATAATAATTATCAAATCTAGGCTGCTTGGAAAGATAGTTTCATCATTTTTGCTTCTCATGAGTTATGTCTTATTGTTCAAGTTTTACCTTGACTTTTGTATGTCTTATAATGAGTTTTCAATGTCTCTTGCAACCCAAGTTAGCCAGTACATATTTTACAAGCTTAAACCATAAGACAGATCCTAACTTTTGAAGACAAGAAGACATCTCTTTCTCTCTCTTTCTCTCTCTCTCTCTATATATATATGTTAACCTACACATCTCATGGTGCACACCTTCTGAGTACCAAGTGTATTTTTTCTTTACTTTTTAGAGCTTAGGATTTAGATTTTAGGATTCAAAGTTTAGAGCTTAAGTTGTGAGCACCAAGTATTTTTTTTTTTTTTTTTTTTTAGAGTTTGGGGTTTAAAATTTAGAGTTTAGGCTACAATATTAAAGCTAAAAAATAATAATAATAAAATACACATGGCACTCATGCACCATAAGATAAGCAAGAAATGGCATAACGCAGGTTAAAAAAAATGATGTAGTCTATATATCGAAAGAGAGTTTTGATATGCTGCTAATCTTACGTCGCATAACCCATGCACAACTAAAATAGTTTTTAATTTAATTTTTTTTTTACTTAATACTATAACTCAACCTCTATATACCCTAAATGACATAACTACAAATAAAAATAAATAAAAAAACAAAAAAAACTACATGTGAAACATCCGTGTATATATATATATAACTCAAAAGGAAAGTTTGAACCTGGAGAAAAATCTTATTAGCTTAAACTCATTATAACCTAACCCCTTAAATTCTAAAATCTTAAATCCTAAATACATATAATATGCTTCGTGAATATCTAAAATTTTTAATCTGGAACATTATAACTTAAGAGAGAAGCCTAAACTTTAGAAGAAAAACTTTATTGACTCAAATCCATTATAACCCAACTCTTAAATCTTAAAATTTTAAATCATATATATATATATATATATAGAGAGAGAGAGAGAGAGAGAGAGAATGTATGCTGCGGCGTGTTTGCTACGGCTGCATGCAGTGAAGTTGTCGTGGCGTTGCTACGTCATCCAAGACAAATACAAGATTAACGCTGCGTAAAGAGGGGAAACAAAACGCGTTGCAACCCTAGCCGCCGCGACTCCGCGAGTCTCCTCCTACCGCCGCGAAGTTCACCCCCGACCTCTTCCCCTCCTGCCGCCGCGAGTCCCCTCTTGTCGCGAGCCCTAGCAGAAGCGCCGAGCTCTCCCTCTCTTCGGCGACAGGTTCTCTTCTACCGCGATCCCTAGCAGAAGCGCCGAGCTTGGCCTCTCTTCGGCGACAGGTTCTCTTCTGCCGCGATCCCTAGCAGAAGCGCCGAGCTTGGCCTCTCTTCGGCGACACGTCCTCTCCCCCTCCTGTCGTTGCGAAGTTCACCCTCGACCTCTCCCCCTCTTGCCGGCGCGAGTCCCCTCCTGCCGCGAGCCCTAGCAGAAGCGCCGAGCTCTCCCTCTCTTCGGCGACAGGTTCTCTTCTGTCGCGAGCCCTAGCAGAAGCGCCGAGCTTGGCCTCTCTTCGGCGACAGGTCCTCTCCTCTGAGCCCTAGCAGAAGCAATACATGGTGACAACTATTATACATGAGTTTTTCTGATGAAATGAGAAATGTTTTCATATAATAGTTGTCACCTTGTATTACTTCTGCTAGGGCTCAGAGGAGAGGACTTGTCGCCGAAGAGAGGCCAAGCTCGGCACTTCTGCTAGGGCTCGCGGCAGAAGAGAACCTATCCCCGAAGAGAGGGAGAGCTCGGCGCTTCTACTAGGGCTCGCGGCAGGAGGGGACTCACGCCGGCAAGAGGGGGAGAGGTCAGGGGTGAACTTCGCAACGATAGGAGGGGGAGAAGACCAGTCGCCGAAGCGAGGCCAAGCTCGGCGCTTCTGCTAGGGATCGCGATAGAAGAGAACCTGTCGCCGAAGAGAAGGAGAGCTCGGCGCTTCTACTAGGGCTCACGGCAAGAGGGGACTCGCGGCGGCAGGAGGGGGAGAGGTCGGGGGTGAACTTCGCGGCGGCAGGAGGAGACTCGCGAAGTCGCGGTGGCTAGGATTCCGGACTTTGAAAATGCCCTAAGGTACATTTTTTCTTATTTTATCTCCGTGTAAATTTTGACTTTTTATTTCTATATATATATATATATAATATTAATTTTTAAAAATCATCATCGTAACTTAATTACATTATCTTTTAGCATGGTCACATGCCTAATATCCCTAAGGTCAAGATCTAATAATATTTTAACTTCTAAAAAGTAAAATAAGTAATGAAATATATCGTTAGATTCTAATTAGATTAATCTAGATTTATCAATAAATTTGGATGGAAAAGGAATTGATTTGACCTATTTTAAATTTTATGAATTTTTAATGATATAAAGTGTTTATTGGTGTAGTTCATTATTTATTTTAACCTTTTTGAAGATATTAAAATATTATTAAAAATATTAATTAGAATATGGTTCTGATTTAGATAAAATAATAAATATTAAAATATTATTAAAAGAATTAGTTAGAATATGATTATGATTTAAAGAAAATAAAACTCATGGTATTGTTGAAATAAAATGTCAATAAATTGTGAGGTTGATGACTTGACAAGCTCAAGGCAAGACTATAATAATGGCCTATGTCTAGGTATCATAATGACGGTAAACGTTATTTTTTTATATTTTATATTAATTATATTTATTTTTAAAAAATTATTCATTTTACTAGTAGATCAATTTTTAAAAAATATTTATTTTAAATTATTTTAATTTTATTTATTGATTTTTAAAATTGTATATATTATTTTAAACTGGATCGATTTTTTCTTTTCCGGTATCTTAAAAACGCTCTTCGGTATTCTTTTTCTCTCCGATCTCTCTTTGTTTTTCTGCTCTCTATTTTGTATGCATGCTTGCATCAACACCATAGCTTAGATCATCCATACTTAAGAGATATAAATCCGTTAATTCGAGTTAAGATTCACCCTTAGAAATTTGAAAAATTAAGAATATACTCTGCCAATTTACCATTTGCCTAGGAGCCGTATGATTTTTTTAATGACTAGTTTTGGAACGATTGATTTGGTTCATATAAAATTTTTTCATAGATTATTAAAATAAATCGAGAAATGCACGTGAATAACAGTTCAATATCTTTTGATTGTGCATTTCATTTGGAAAATTTTTTTTATAAATACATCATAGTTGAGATTAAATTATAGATATATACTTAGATGACAAACAAAATATCCTACTATACCATAACTTTATTTTATTTTCTTGTTCTTTACTTGTTGATAAAAATTAAAAAGTAGTAAATTTTTATTCATGGGGTAAAATAATATGTTAATTTTTTAAATATCAAAATGAACACTTTTTAAAATATGAGGTATTATTTGATAGGGATCATTTAGATTTATTTTGAAAATTAAATATTTTTTTAAAAAATGATAAATTCATAATTAAATAAACTTGATATTAAATTTTATTAAAAATTAAATTTCAACTACAATCAATAAAGTTTTTAATAATGCTTAAAGATTAAATAAATTATTATTTATTAATTTAAAAATTATTATCAAAAACTTGAATATATAATTTTATTAGTAATTTTACATCTCAAAAATTAGAATATATATATATTAGAAAATTAATATTTATTTTTAAAAATAATAATATTTTTTTAAAAAAAAAATGGGCCTCTAAAAGAGTTGAGACGGTGATATTACAGAAGGGTAAAACGGGAAAAAAATGATATGCCTTTTAAACTTTTTGAGTGCTTGGTATACGTTTTGGACAAGTATATAAATTAATAAATATATATAAGCATAAATTATTCCCATTCGTAAACGTTATTCACTAATAATTAAACCAAACTCATTAATATTCAAATTTATTTATTTAATTTTTTTTAGCAAACCAGAACAATTCGAAATCCAACTGGGACAAGAGCCGATTTTAGAGTCAATTTTTGACGGGGAAGATTGATTACTAGGCAAATTATTACGAATACTTCCGTATATATCTTATGAGCAAATAAGAAAAGACCGTCTACCTAGAAGATTAATAGGATAGGTAAGAATTTGGAGATTATGAGAAAAATATATATATTTCTTCCGAGGTTTAAATTTGTTGCTGACTGAACAGCAAATTTTACAAGTACCATGCGACCACTAATATAATACTAAATGAACAGAGATAAAACAGCTCAATGTACTGCCATTGATATAAATGGTTTGGCAACTTAAAATGCTCATAAAATGAGATGGTGTATTAGCTTGTAGTAGTTAGTTGAAGTATCCACAACAAATATAGATGGGTAAAACTGATTCAAGCAGACCAACAGAACAGATCCTTCATGAAACAGTTTCTGAAGCTTTCGCAGTGAAATCAACTGTTGCGGCTTCGTGGATTGCTAATCGGGAAATCCTCTTCCTTCTGACGTTGCCACAGGAAGTTTGATGCTTCGATCCAGTGTGGACTAACCAAGAACTTCTTTTTTTGTGCTGCCCAATGTGCCTTTTGGGTACCTGTATCTGTCGAGATGATGTGCGTCACCGATGGGTCCACTTCCGTATAGCATGTAGCTCCTAATCTTTCCGCCATCTTCCAGATTGGATGATCCTGGGCCGGCGACTTTGATGGAAATACTCGACTAAAAACTATTCTGCACCCTTGTAATATTTCTTGCCGTATACCTTTAAGCAACTACAAAAAAAGGAAAAACAAATACGATAATGTTCAGTTTAGCGAACAATGCGGACAAATCCATGCCATGATTCAGTTAAAAGGAGCAATTTCAAACAAGGGGCATGATGCAACATGTATATAGGATCACATAGAACACTGTCAAACATAGAAAAATTGGTTAAAACTTAGAAGTGCAAAAGAATATAAAAAAACTCACATACGAGTGGAGAAGGCAAACACGATAGAAACTAAATGAATTCTTCAAGGTTGCACACTTACCGGCCTTACATCTCTTGTTGACACATCAGAAGCAACGTCCTGAAATACGCTCCCAATAAGTGACAAAGGGAAGGGGAAATCGTAACACAACTAAAATTGAAGGTAGTGTAACTCACTGGATCGAAAAACATCTGGTGAGTCCGCTTAAGAATCTTGAGAGCAGTAGCAAGCGCACCATCAGATTCTCTTTCATCCTTCATCAGTTGAGACAATGACTTAGCATTAAAACCAAATTGACGACAACTAGAAGCAAAGAAATGGTATCTCTCCATCTGAATTAGATTGTCTTTGTGCCTATGCCAGACCTGCAGTAAGCATTTAAGCATAAGCCAAATCCAAGAAAAATAAAAAGGTAAATTATATGAGCTCACCCTGCTGTTTTTTTTTAATGTATTACACGTATCCTCCATTTTTTTCTTAAAATGTCCATTAGGCCAAATATGACTAATTTAATCTAATTTAAAATAAGATATATTTATATCATGTCATATGACTTAACATTTGTCCTATGGAAAAAGTAAAAGAGCATGTTACAGTTCAATCACTAAACAAAGAAAACATTAAAAAAATTCACATGAATCATTTGTTAAACCTTTTTTCATCCCTTGATATCACATCAGATTTGCCTAAGCACAAGATCATGTGGTGATGGTAGTTTGCACAATATCTCCTGTAAAAAAACTGCAGTGTTTTCTTGTGTATTCAATCATTTATTGTTCTTTCAAATTCATTAAACAACCAATGCATCTTGCTATTAGAGAAAGCCAGCAACACTGGATACAACAAATTTATGTCTTGCATCCAATCTATTTGGAAAACAAATAATCTTCCCTTCCATTTTCTTAAAGCATTTTTCTGATCTTTAGTATTTTTATCAATTCTCCTTTATTGCATACCTTTAAACTGCTTGGTTCATATTTAATAACCAACTACGAGTAAGATATTCAGCAATCTAAAAAATATAAAGACCTAAGACAAACAGCCAACAAATAAAATATTCCAGCTAAACAATAAAATAATGTTCTAGAACCATGTCAAAGATTCAATCTGCATCACAGGAAAAACTTAGAAAAGATAATGTTAGAATATATAGTTTAGTCTCACATGAAATATTTTTATTAGTTATCATATTATGATGATATATATGGTTGAATTATGTATAATTTTACGTTGTCCTAATAGTTTCAACTTAGTGACAGAGGATAGAGCCCACCTTTGTCCCATAAAATTTCATATCCTTCATTCCCCTTAAGAGGAGACCACAGCCTCCTTGTAGGAGAGTACTTCGGAGAAGGTTGAGAATTTTAGTAGATCAATGCTAAATTGAATAGTTTATTTTTCTTCAAAAGAATATTTTTCCTCACCTCTGTTTAATCTCAAATTAAAAATTATGTACATATGAAATATGCATGCAAAGGTGAAGTGAAATCTTTTAAAAGATTAAAATGAGAGGTAAACTAGGTTCTCTGTATCTTCTCTTATAAGATTAAAACGTCAATGCTCTCTCAACCAAGGCTCCACTTTCTTTGTTTTTTGGTGAAACCCTTTTTCATTTTCTTTTTTTTTTTCTACGACTATTTTTCTATCTTTAATAATAAGTTGAACATCAACTAACATCTATGATTCAACTTCAGAGAAAAAAAAATGATTAACCAGACTCGGTAATGTTGAGCCTGGGGTGAATGGCACGGCCTCACAGAAGTTTCCCATTGAACACTAGGGTAAATCCGGAAGCACCATGTGGCAGGCTTCCCAGCATTCCTTAGTTGCAAGTCTCATTTGGAGGAGCTTCAACTTAAGGAAAGCATCATATACATGCGGCTTTACACAATTCCTGATCATAATTATGAAATTAATTGTATCATGTGTGGGTGCAATATCATATAATAGGATGCGTGGTACGATATCATACAATAGGATTATTTATTGCTTTCAACTGAAAAAAGAGACCTACACAACTTACAGCTTCTGTGTCATCAAGAATCACCACAAGACTTTCAGCACCAAGTATCACATCCAGGCCTTTTTGATGTCTCTGGGTGCAATCAGATTGAGTGATAACCTTTGATTCAAAGTACACTTTATCAGGGTCAAGAAGCTTGGCTATTTCCATAGCATAAGAACGCTCTGCCATAGTATAAATGTACATCTCACAGAAAGAACTTGCTTCTTTCAGAAAATTATGAACAAAGGGCCTCAACTTTGTCAACATATGCATAGTATCCAATCTGAATAAGCTTCTGTCAGGATCATCTACATAGCGCACGCGCACACAAAAAAAAAACAGAGGTAAAATAAAGCATCTAATAAAACTGAAGGTAACACAGTGAAACACTTACTGCAATAAGAATTTGAAGAACAAACTTCAAGGATATATTCTAGAGTTACTAGTTACCTCTACATTTGATAGGTCCATATTTCAAGATTATAAAACCAACATCAACAATGTCAGTCCTAATCCGGAAAGAAACATATTAAGTGTGGCACTGGGCTCTAATGCCCATTGTAAAAGAATGTCAACCCTATGAATATGGATCTTAACCGCAGTTGTGATACATCTAAGTCATCAACTAGTGATATAGTCATTATAGAGTTAAAATGGTGATATAAGATTCAGATAGAAAATTAAAATAATTATGGCTCTCTGTTTGTTAATTGTTCTTGTATATTTCAGAGACTACATAATCATTACCAGCAGGCATTAGAAATCAGGTAATTATTAAGTACAGAAACTTGTGTCACAAGAATTAAGTTATAAATGAGAATTTACATGAGATCACAAATTAGTTGAAGGTAAGAAAATAATAATAAAGCTCAACCCATCCTTTTTGTTGCCCCTCTAATTTTCAAGTTGATAGATAATAAAACAAGCTTGGTGAGAAAGAGAGATTTGGCAAGAGATATTATACCTTTCATGCCATCGATCTGTCTAAATAAATATTCTTCATCAGAAGTGATATCAGCAAAGCATGTAGAGTTGAGTAAAGTATGGTCCAAATCTAAGATCAATATCAATTTTTTCTTATGCAACAAATTCTTTAGATCTGCGCCACGAAGCCTCTCAATTTCCACGTTGCCTAGCCTTAAATACTGCAAATGGAACATGTCATATGGTAGTACAATATTAAAATTCTAACAGCAAAACATAAGTAAAAAACTACTGAAAAGGCCAAGCAAAAGAATTCAACACGACCTAAAATAAAGTGATTAAAATCTAATATAGAATTATATTTGAAATAACAAAACTGAAATATGTGCTTTTCAGCGGTGCCCTATAAACATTTTCTTTATAGTAACACAATTCAAGACTGTAAGAAAGATTCAAGAGATTGGGAAAATGTACATCTCGAGATTCTTTTTCATGATTGTTCACTTGAAAATCAGGGCATTTATTTTTATCTTGACAGCATTTTTTGTTTCAGAATTGAAATATACAAAACTATGACAACTATGTTTCAAAATTGAAATAACCACATAATGAAATTAGTTTGAAAGAAAATGCTTTGCATTGGGGAAATCATTACATCATCTACACAAGTAGCATATTCAACCCTTTAAATAGCATGCCTATTTCTCTGTTCTGCCTTTGCATTTATTCCTTCAACTAGAAAAGTAATGAACAGTACAGTCAAGCCATTAATACACTTGTTGGCAACATTGTCTCAGGGTAGTAGTTAGCAACAAGTTTCAATTATATTCCTCATACTTCTCTTTAATTGAATAGATGTCAATGCATGCATAAGCACAAAAGTTGTTCCCTCTCAACATGGACTAAATTACCTTATGGATATAACCAAATGCAACACCTGATCCATCTTCTTCTATCTGTCCACATCTGATGCATAATCCTTTGAAGAATCCAGGATGTGGAGGGCAGATTACATACTTTCCAGCCGTAGATGTTCCTGCAAGTGTAACAGATACAAAATATGATCATGCAACCTTAGTCCTTAGTTAGCTATCACAAGCTTTCAAAATAATCTTTCAGTCCGTAATAAATCAATACAGAAGGTTACAAAACGAAAGAAAATTTTGGTTAATCGGAAATATGTCACACATGTCATTGCAAAATGATAGTGGCTAATCAACATAATCTCATTGTATACAGCTAATCGATCAATCCAAAATTATCAAAGTATGTTGTGTCTTTCAAGTGGCAAATGCACCAGCAACAAATTTCAAAGACCATCTTGTGCTATTACAAATTCAATCTACACATTATGAGACCTCACACTTATAGCTTGATATTTCCAATACACACTATAATAAACTTCGGCGTGAGACTATTCTTTCTGAACTTGAATCTTTCAATGTACCGAGCAAACAATAGTGTCAAAGCTACTGATGACTGTTGATAGTTAGATATCCTGCAGGATAGGTCATTTGTTGACAGTGTTTCAGTGAAATGATAGATAATTGAAAGTTTTCTTTTGTTGCCTTTCATGTTTCTTAATATATGAAAATCCAGAAAACTTATCAATCCCAAATTTCTTTTCAGTTGGGCACATATGATAGTGGTTGCACGTTTTATCTTAATAGAGCAGAATCAGTAAGGGAATGACAACATTATCTTACTCATCAAACTAATTAGTGATACCAATATGTTCTTCAATTGGCTCGACCAATGTTTCAGTTTCAAGATCTTCTAAAGTGTCAAACCCCTCCAATTTTTGTCTTTTACTCCTGCAAAAAGCATTTAACAAGATAAAACTAGCTATCGCATGCTGTGAAAAAAATGTAAGATTATAAAATATACAAAGTATTAGTATATTCAAGTGAAACATGAACTATGTGATTTGAGTAGAGAAGGATGACTACCTGTCATTCCACATAAAAGCACATAACAGCCATTATTAAACTAGCAACAACAGAAAAGAACACAATTTCCTGGTTAACATTATACATTCAAGATGAGACAAGAATGAAAAAAAAAATGATAATCCCAGTTAGCCTCATTGACTATCCCTGGGGTGACCGGCTCTGCCCCACGGAAGTTTCCCACCGGCCACCATGGTAAATTGGGAAGTGCACGCGGCGGCCAGCCCAGAAGCCCAGCATGTGGAGATACTGAATAATTAATTATCATACAAATACAACAACAACAAAACGTTGTCCCACTAGATAAGATTGGCTATATGGATCATCCTATGCCATTAGACTTATCATCATCTATATTTAAAATTTTATCTTATTTTATTATTGTTAACTAAGTCTCTTTAGTCTTCCTCTTCCTCGTTTAATGTGTGTATTTGTCATAATTTTCCATCACCTAATTGGTCCATTTATTAACCGTCCAAGTACATGTTGGTATGCGGACTTTTTCTCTAATATTCTCATTTCTTATTCTGTTCATCCTCGTATATCTATTAATTAATTCTAATACCAATGTGGTAAAATAATGGGATAGGTATAGAAACATGCACCTATAGATTTAAGTTACAAAATAATATCAAAAACTGGGTTATTCACAAACAAACAAAGTATATGTTATCAAAAATGAAGTATAAACCTAAAAGGGCTGCAAAGGAAATTCACAAAAAAATATTATGTATGCTTAGCAATCTTAAATTATACCTTTGCTCTTGCAAATCAATTTCCTCGTCATTCTTCACATTCTCTTCATTAGGAGAACTCTCGGAGGAAGCTAAATCCAATTCTGAATCAAGAAAAGCGGCAAAGTCTTCTCCGCTACTTGAAGATTGCAATGGAGATTCTACCGCTAGGCTCATGCTTAGAGCATTAAAAGAATGGTTCTGCTACAAATTAACTTCTATCAAGAATCATTACATTGGAAAGAAAACTCAAGTTGAGATAGTAAATTTCATCAAAATACAAGAAAAAGGACATTGATTAAGCTATAAAAAAGTGTGTGACTACCTAAAATTTAACAAAAATAAACACACATGATATTATGATACTTGCTTATAAAGTTTCACGTTAACAATTGCATTCAGACACGTTTTTGCAGTGATTATAAGATCAGATTTAAATCGCTCGCCCGCATAAAAATTGAAAAAGCTGCAACTACAAGAAGAAATTTTTTTTACAAGACACGAGTTCAACTTTGTATCCAAAACCACTTTACAAACTTGTTCTTCATTCCAAGTAATGAAAATCATCGGCTAGACGATAAAAAGCCTATTTGAATAATCTCACAAATAAGAAACGGAACTCCGAGTATGAGCGAAGAACGAACATAAGTTAGAGGAAATACCGAGCTAGAGTTGAGAAAATAGTGGAGAGAAGCCGGGAGTCGACGTCGTGTCCGGTCAGCCGTCAGCAGAGACTAAGAAGGGGAGGAACCGTCGCCATCCGCATAAAGCAGGAAGAGGGGAGAAAAACCGGTAGGCGGCGCCGTGTGCTACCTCCTACAGCGACGGCGATGCAAAGGATCGAGGTCACGAAGAAGGGTCGAGGAACGAGGGATCTAAACCAACCGAGAATTGGGGTTGTGTTGTTTATCAAATGAATCCTTTAACTTTTGAAAATGAATCATCAAATAATAACAGTATGTGTACCTAAAAATAAACAATAATTTATCAAAAGATGTATCTTATATATATATATATATATATACAAATTTGATATGCTGGGCGAGCAGAGGCCCACCGGAGAGAGAGAATAGTAGGAATATTTTATTTATAGAGAAACCGAGCTGGCAACGCCACATCTGCGTGTCGCTCACGGTTGCGCACAAAGCGTCGCTCAGCATATCAAATCTGTATATATATATATATTAGATCCGTTCTTAATGTCTAGTAGGAAACATGCACTTAGAGTTCCTAGAATGTTCATCAGCTTTAACTTCTATTCTATTTGCTAATTTTGTTAATGGTCAATAGGTCTTTAAGAATCAAGCAAGTAAATGTACACAAATCTTTTGAAATCAGTGTGGAGACTATTTCATGCAGACCATCAGATAGAAATACACAAAATATATTACTAAAACAATAATTAATGCAACTATTGCAAATTGAAGCATATTACTAAAATAACAATTGACGATGAAATTATCTCAAAAAATTAATTAATCTGTGAAGAATGGAATGATTGCTGCTCTAGGACATAAATGATTTTATTTCTACATCAAAGAAAAAACCTCGTTTGCTTCGGAGGAGAGGGAGGAGAAGTCAGCAAAAAACCCTAGATCGCGGCACCTTGAAAGCTTCGGAGGAGAGGGAGTGCGCCGTCGGCGAGAGAGGGAAGAGAAGCCAGGAAAAACCCCTAGATCGCAAGACACCGCAGGAGAGGGAGGAATGCGCCGCCGGCGAGAGAGGGAAGAGAAGCCAGCAAAAAACCCTAGATCGCGGCGAGAGAGGTTTGCTTCGGCGGAGAGCTCGTCGCGCGTCGGCGATAGAGGGAGGCGGCAAGCTTCGGCGGAGAGAGATCTTGGTAGATCTTGGCGAGACAGGTATGCTTCGGCGGAGAGCTCGTCGCGCGTCGCGCGTCGCCGATAGAGGGAAAGGGTCGTTGTTTTCTTCCGTTTCCTTAACTTAGCTGACGTGTTTTTTTTTATTTTTCTTTTTTTTTTGTTTTCTTCCGCCGCACCAAACCTGCCCCACCAAACCGCAGGAGAGATGGGTACATACCACGGACGGCCCGCGTCATAATACATAATATAGATACGTGACTTCCTACAATTATAGCAATATAATTCGGCATCCAATTATGGCAACTTCACCGTCGGAGCACAAATCGAGCGGCCAAGATACGTAATTTGAAATTCTATTTACAATTAAAGGTACAGAATCCCTGTTTGGAATACTCTGCTTCTCCTCCTTAATTTCCTTTCTTCCGGCGCACGCTTTCTCTCGCATGGCTCCGACCCTCCTCGCGATGTGACGAGGAGGACCAGAAGGATTCAAAGTTAGATCGCTCGGCAGATTTCGTCTTCCCTTCGGTTCCGACGCCGATCGCCGATCGCCGATCGCCGATCCGCTGAGTCCCATATCGATGCGAACCGCTACCATCTCGTCTGCTCCCGCGCCGACACGTTCGGCTGCTCTCCTCGCTCCTGGCTTCCGGTTCCATCCGACCGACGAGGAGCTCGTCAGCTACTACCTCAGACGGAGGGTCTGCCGTCGGGCCCTACGCGTGGATGCCATCGCTGAAGTGGATCTTTACAAATGCGAGCCGTGGGAGCTCCCCGGCCTCTCCCGCCTCCGCAGCCGCGACCTCGAGTGGTACTTCTTCAGCCCGCTCGACCGCAAGTACTCCAGCCGGTCCCGAACCAATCGGGCCACCGCTCAGGGGTACTGGAAGACCACCGGGAAGGACCGCGCCGTCTCACGTGGCGCGCGCGTCGTCGGCATGAAGAAGACCCTCGTTTACCACTCCGGACGCGCCCCACGCGGCACCAGAACTAACTGGGTCATGCACGAGTACCGCCTCGATGATGCCGAGCTCGCGCAGTCAGAGGTTCCGCAGGTACTTTTTTTATAAGTCGTTTTTTTTTGGGTGTTTTTGAAATTTATTGACATTTCTTTCTTTTTGGATTGGCGATGGAGAAGGATTCGTATGTTGTGTGTCGGGTCTTCCAAAAAAGCGGCGCTGGTCCACAGAATGGGGCTCAATATGGTGCGCCGTTCGTTGAGGAGGATTGGGAAGAGGAAGAGGCTAATGGAGTGGTTCTGATGTTGGATGTTGGGGATGATGATGCCATTGATGTTCATGATCAGAACTACGTGGAATACAATGATCTTCTTCAGGTAAGCTCATTAATCAGCTGTTTTCTTAAGCATGCTTGAAATAAAAGGGAAAAATTATTTTTTTCATAGTTCTTCAATTCACATTTTTAGTATTAAAGAAGCCAAAATTTGCATAATACTGGCATATATTTAGGTGTACTGCAAATTTTGTTCAAGATTGGTACATGATTAGGTGTGCCTACAATAGATGATAAAATGAAAGGGAAAAGACTAAATTGAGATGATATGAATATATTCAATTGCCACCAATGGCGAATCATTAAAGGGGTAAGAGATAGAGGAAATCAATAAAAATTCAGGCTAATAGAATGAAAAAAATTCAATAATATGAATTTTACAATCAATATAGCTTTTCATAGAATGCAATTTGATCGATGCAATCCATGTGGTAACCCTAAATAGTTGAGACTTGTATGTATGGTAGATAAAATTATGATCTAGACATTAACATCCAAAGTTATCCATGTCCTAAGTAGATTTGAATTGGGCTACAATGTTAGAAACCTATGGTCGGATTCTATGCTTGCTTAGCATTCCACAAAAGATCTTAGCCCCAACAACTTTGATTAGGATATATTTATATTCAATTTGGCATGTTCATCATCAACATTTACTATACTAAATAATTATTTTTCATGCCATATCATTTTCACAGAGTCTATGCTTGTTTATCACATCTTGATTTGTGCTTACTGTTCCTACATAGATTCTTTTAATTATTGTCTTTATCATCCATTATATAATTATCATTTATCTCATTGAAGTTGCTACTCACTATCTCAAGATGGAATACTTTAAGAGCTATATTGTATTTTCATATATTTACTGAATAAAAAATTCTATCCATTTGTGCTTCGTGATATTGGAACTTTAGTATGTAAAATATTCATATTGTGTGTCAATACTTTCCATGTGATCCTGATTTATGAACTTCTTCCCCTTTGGTTGGATATGCTTAGGTAGGATCTTGATCCCATCAAATTTGCTTACATGAATTGATAGTGGAGGTGATGGTGATGTTTATGATGACTAGCAGTACATGATCAGAGAATCTGCATGTTGAAAACTAACATTGAATAGTTTTGGTTTCAAACAAAACAAGAAGATTGGTCAAGTAAAACATAATTTGCATTCAATGTTGAATTACATGACTATTGTTAGGATAACCTGGTTGCTTCTACTTGCTGATTAGAGCTTGTAAACTGGTAGCTTCCTCTATCTAGTGAAAATTCTTAAATTGTCAGGAAAATTGTTCTATGCATCCATCTGACAGTTATATGCCTCCTTTCTCTATTAATTGGTACAACTTCCCAAGCTAATTCAACATTCTTCGAGTTTACAACAATGTCAAAGTTCCATAACACCATGCCATCATATTCATGAAGACCTTGGTTGCCTCCCGTTTTGGATATGTTTTATTGTAGGAGTTTTAGATATTTTAGTGATTGATAATGTATTTATTGTGGTCTTTCTATTCAGTTTATTTGCATATTGGAGAATATGACTAAATAATTCCTGTTCTTTCCTAATTTGCATATTCTTGATTAAAGCATGCAAGTTCTTTTCATGTATCGAAACTGTTGCGTTTATGAAAATGGAAAATTGGCCTATGAAAATGTTCTTTCTTGTTATCTTCATTTGATATATTCGCAGAATTGTGCATATGCATACATTTGAGGTCAGATTCTCTTCTGTCTTTCAAATGACAACGTAAACACTTATACTCTAGCTTATGAGAAGGATTGTGGTATATGTTCCTGCAAGTCTATTTATGTTTGTAAGTTTTACCTTCGTTTTAGAGGGATGTGAATTTAAGATTGTCCCAATTGATCACGTATCTACATTTTTTTCATTTCAATTTTGCAGGATCAAATAGTCAGTTAAATTTTTAAGCTTTGGTTTGTTTTACAATCTTTAAGCAATCTTGAGACAGTTAACTGCCTTGTATACAATTCAAAAAATGAATATGAAATTCCTGGTGTTTGCTGAATTTCAGACCTAGGAATTAGTCCGATTATCCTGGTTGACAGCAAATGAATTTTACACATTTTTGTTAATTATAAATGAGATATTCCTCTACCTTGGTCCATGACACATAATAGGAATGGAGTTTTGGTCATTGTGCAAATTTGATTGCTCCATAGTGATATTTTTGTATTTACTACGTCAACACATTTTTAGTAGATAACTTAAACTCTTTGATCTTGATGGTCATGATAATTTAGTGTGTTTGTGGTTACCTTTAATGCAAAAAAAAAAAAAACTTGGAGTTGTAATGTTCAGAGTGTTGGATCGTGACGCACGTTGTGGTTTTTAAAACACTTCTTTTTCGGTTTTTAAAACTCGAGTACGCAACGGAAAGTAAGAATTCAAAGATTAAGAAACACGATAAGAATATAAGCGGTTTTTACTTGGTTTGTACCCTTCGACGACTCCTACTCCAAGGTCTAGGTCCCGCGGACCTATCGATGGGCAAAATACTAAAAACCTCTTCCGATACCCCGGAAGAGAATCGAGTACAAGAAAAGTTAGGCCAAGTGCAATACACTGCACTTGTCCTTTTATAGTAATTAATTACAAAAAGAAATATTACCAACACTTTAAAGATAGAAATGACAGCGCTTTGTGTTGATGTCTATCTACTGGGCCGATCGGAACTCCTCGAAGTAGTCGTCGGGCTCAGCAGCTTCGTAGTAGAGTCGCAGCCGGAACCGGGAGTAGTCGGAGGCTCAAATGTACGCGCAGTAGCTTGTATATTGTTCTTGTTGTATCAATGCACACTCGAGACCAAGGTTTAAAATTTCGACCCGTGCCGAGGTTTCGGTCTCAGACCGGAACGATACGGTTTCGGTATCGTATCGTGCTGTGCCGATACAGTTTCGGTATTTTTTATTTATCTATAGTAATTATAAGATAAATACGTTTATTGTGTATATAAAAATAAGTTGTATATTGATTTATTATAAGTTCTCAATTATTGAATAATTTAATATTGTTAGAAAAAATAATTTTATTTAAATAGAATTGATATATCAATAATTCAAATAAAAATAGAAGTATCTATTATAATAATAATAAGTATATAAATTAATACAAGATATTACTTTATATTAATAATAATTATATAAATTAATTATTTATTCATTTAATTAATTATTAATTAAATAATATATATTTTAAATAGTAAAAAATATCAAGTTAAAAAAATATCAGAATATAAATATAATTTATTAGATTTTTTTTAAAAAAAATTTTAGAATTTTTTTAAAAATTTAAATGAAATTTAAAATAAAAAAATATATTAGAATATAAATAAGAATTATTATATATTTTTTAAAAATTTTAAATGAAATTTAAAATATTATTTTTTCAGAATATTAATTAATAAAATTTATTTAATTTATTTTAATTTTAAATTTATTTTTTATATTTTTTATATATTTTATTAAGATAATTTAATTAGGGTATATAAAAGCCTCTTTGAAATATCACACATCTTCTACCCATGTTCCTTAGGAATTGTTTAAATTAATTAAATAAAATAAATAATTATTAAAAACAGAAAAGAAAAAAAAATCGTGTACGCAAGCGAGATCGCGCCCGCGATTATCACGGGCGATCCCACCGGGGGGCGTCCGGCGCCGGAAGCTTCCGGCGCCGGAACGCTTCCGGCGCCGGAAGCGTCCGGCGCCGGAAGCGTCCGGCGCCGGAAGCGTCCGGCGACCTTGCCGAACGCTTCCGGCACCGCAGAAGGCGTCGCGCACGACGCCTTCGGTGCCCAAGGCATCGCGGGACGCCGCCGAAGGCGTCGCGGGACGCCGCCGAAGGCGTCGCGGGACGCCGCCGAAGGCGTCGCGGGACGCCGCCGAAGGCGTCGCGGGACGCCGCCGAAGGCGTCGCGGGACGCCGCCGAAGGCGTCGCGGGACGCCACCGGAGGCGTCGCGGGACGCCGCCGAAGGCGTCCCGAGTCTCCTCCGACACCGTCGAGACAGGGACGCCTCCCGTGCCGGTTTTGGCCGCCCGGCGGAACGGTAAAAACCGTCCGTGTCGGGCGGCACGAAACGACATTTCAAACCGTGCTCGAGACTGCCTTATAAAAGGCTTGGAAGGTGCCTCCAATGAGGCAAAATCAATACCGATCACTTCGGTGCTTATCCAAGACTTCGGCTAGAATTTATCCAGCGTAAGGCGCCTTCCATAGCCATGGAAGGCGCCTTCGGATATTATACACCCGAAGACAGATTTGCTTTCTTGCCCTGCAAACATGTGTTAGTCCAAATAACCTGCAAGACAAGTGTTAGCTCAAACATAGACAAATAATAAAAAGAGTACTTAGTTTCTGTCCTCACATGACCACGAACTAGTCAATGTCTCATTAGGAATCCCAAATGGACCTAAACTGAACTGACGTCTATTATCCCTCAACTAGGACGCGTCCTCACAGTCACTCTCCTCCAGTGACTTACCTTTACTTACCTTTTGCCAGACATTCAATCAGCCCGTCGATCAGTCTGGACTTCGTGCTAGCTATCTGGTCTGCCCGTCGACCTAGCTGGACTTCATGCCAGCTATCCGGTCGGCCCGTCGATCTAGCTGGACTTCATGCCAACTATCCGGTGGTTCGTCGACCTAGCTGGACTTCGTGCTAGCTATCCGGTCGGCTCGTCGATCTAGCTGGATTTCTCCTGCAGATTCAGTCAGATCGTTAGATCATAACAAACCTAACTTAACTTACTTTGTCATTCATCAAAACCTGAGTTAGACTGTTAGTGCTAACCGCACCAACAATCTCCCTCTTTTTGATGCAATGACAATCTGGGTTAAGTTAGGAAAAATAATGCAAAAAATAAATAAACACATGACATGTTTTAATTTAGTCTGATTTTGATTTAGTCTGAGTTTGATGTTTTGTCTAGTATTATGCTAAATTAATCCACCTAACCCTCCCCCTTTGGCATTCATTAAAAATAATAAGCATAGACAAGTTTGGGAAAATTGCCTAAGTAAAGGAAGGAAAATTTTGACAACAGAAAATTTTCAGGTTTACTGGGAGAAGTTAAACTTACAAAAATAAGTTAATAAGTTGTTCAAAAATAAAGATTTTCAATAAAGAAGTTAAACAGGATTTTCAAATATGTCTTAAATCTTCATGACAGAATTTCTAAAAATAAAGTTTGAAATAATTTTCAAAGTCTACTAACTTCGCATAATTCTCAAAATTTACTATCTTTTCATTAGATTTTCAAAAGATATAAAATTTGAAAATGCTAGAACAGAGTTAGAAGATTAAAGGAACAACATTTTCAAATAAAAAAAGTTTGGAAAACATTTTGAAAACATTTTAATATAACTTTCAAAATATTTTGAAAAATATTTTCGAAAATTGAGTTTTGAAAAAGATATAAGGGATGTTTTCAAAAATGTCTTTTCAAAAATTTTAAGGTTTTCAAAAATAAGATGATAAAATTTTAAGTAAAAAAAACCTTTTGAAGACTATGTCAAGATATTTTCAAAAATTTAGATATTTGTCAAACTAATTTTTAAAACCTATCTTTAAAACTTTTAAGGCTAAGGAAGAAAACAAAAAGTTTAGAGATAGCAGTTTATTAATCCTTTAAAAAAAAATTAGAAGTAGGTTTCAAAAATAATTTTAAAGAAAAATGCAAGCAGTTTGCAAAATACAAAATATTAATACTCCCCCTGAACCTGACAGTATTTTAAAATAAAACAACTAGAAAGTGTCCGTAACTGTCTAACCATTAGTTACTTACTGACTATCAAAAGATAGCAGTTTTCACTTGGTTAGTCAGGTTAAGTTAATTTATTCAGTTAGTCTTTGACTAAGCTGAAAAACTTAACCTGATTTCTGTTAGTGTGGTTTTTAACCCCCAGACTTGTATTGATGCACTGATATAAGCATCTTAAGTTCATGCAATCTGCCTATGCATCTCACCCCTTTCTAAGTTTAGCAATACACAAACAAGGTAGCCCTAATGTGTTGGCGAGATGCTCAAGTCCTAGATCTATAGGAGCATGCATTCTAAGGATTTGATCTAGATTAAGGCTAAAACTGATTTTGAAAATTCTAAAAATAGGAAATTTTGAGAAATATAGATAACAAGTTTTATCCTTGAATTTTTAAAGAAAAATTTTGAAAATAATTTTGAAAATTAAGGTCCTAATCTATTAAGCACATTCCTAATTGTCGACGTAAGTTACTAAATTCACATTCAGGGAGGGGTTTAGTGAATATGTCAGCTAGGTTAGATTTGGACTCAATGTATTTGAGTTCAATATCATTTTTAGTGACATGATCCCTGATAAAGTGGTGTCTAATTTCAATGTGTTTAGTTCTTGAATGATGCACAGGATTTTTTGTTAAATTAATTGAACTAACATTATCAATTAGTACTTTTATATTTGTAAAGTTTAAATTAAAATCTTTTAAAGTGTGCATCATCCATAATAATTGTACGACACATTTTCCTATAGCTATATATTCTGACTCAGTAGTAGATAAGGCAACACAGTGTTGCTTTCTACTAAACCAGCTGATAAATGATGGGCCAAGTAGCTGACATCCACTACTTGTACTTTTACGGTCTAATTTATAGCCAGCGTAATCTGAGTCAGAATAGCCTATGAGTTTAAAATTAGTTGTTCTAGGATACCAAATTTCTACATTTGATATTCCTTTGAGATATCTAAAAATTCTTTTGACTTGAGTCAAATGTGATTCTTTAGCACAAGTTTGGTATCTAGCACACATACTAACTGCAAATAAAATATCAGGTCGACTTGCAGTTAAGTATAGTAGGCTACCCATGACACTCCTATAGTATTTTAAGTCAACTGGTTTTCCATTTGGGTCATTATCTAAGGTTGTATTAGTTATCATAGGTGTCTTTATTTCCTTAGTGTTTTCCATTCCAATTTTTTTAAGTAATTCGTTAATATATTTTTGTTGATAAATGTAATTGTCCTCATTTGTTTGTTTAATTTGTAGTTATAAAAAGTAAGTTAATTTACTTACTGGCTCATTTCAAATTCTTGTTCCATTAGGGTTATAAATTCTTGCAAAAATTTTGAATTGGTTGACCCAAAGATTATATCATCTATATAAACTTGAGCTATAAAATATCTTGTTTGATTGATTTGACAAATAGGATTGGGTTAATTTGTCCTTGGTTCAATCATTTAGAAATTAGGTAGGAGGTTAATCTTTCATACCATGCCCTAGGTACTTGTTTAAGTCTATATAAGACTTTCTTAAGTTTGAATACATGATCAGGATGATCTAAACTCTCAAACCCGGGTGGCTGACCTACATAAACTTCTTCTTTGATTAGCTCATTTAAAAATGTGAATTTAACATCCATTTGATAAAGTTTAAATCCTTTATGGGATGCATAGCTAAGTAATATTCTAAAGGACTCAAGTCTGGCTACTGGGCATATGTTTCATCATAGTCAAGTTCCTCTATTTGACTAAATCCCTTAGCAACTAGTCTAGCCTTATTTCTAATAACTTCCTCAGTTTCACTTAATTTATTTCTGAATACTCATTTTTGTTTCTATTATCTTTTTATTTTTGGGTGGTGGTACTAAGTCCCAGACTGCGTTTCTCTCAAATTGGCCTAGCTCTTCTTGCATGGCTATAATCCATTCTGGGTCAAGTAAGGATTCAACTATTATTTTGGGTTCAATATTTGAAATTAGGGATATTTGACTTAAGTTCCTGAAAGATGACCTAGTCTGAACCCTTAGGTCTGGGTCACCGATTATTTGGTCAATTGGATGATCTAGGTTGACTCTTAGGGTTCTGGGAGGTTCATTCACTTGAAGCTGATCTTCTTCTTCGTGAATTGAGTTTTCATTGACTCCCCCTTGACTAGTATTACCTTGAACAAAATCAATTGGTTGAATTTGGGTTTGTTCTAAGTTTTTGTTGGTCTCTTCAAATTTCACATGTGAGGTTTCTTCAATTTTCAGTGTAACTTTATTATATATTCTATAACCTCTATTGTTTAATGAATATCCTATAAATATTCCATTTTCTATTTTTGAGATAAATTTTCCGAAGTGTTCTTTTGTATTTAGTATGTAGATTGAGCATCCAAATACTTTAAAATATTTAATATTAGGTTGTTTATTATAATATAATTGAAATAAGGTTTTATTGTAAGTTTATTTATTGTAGTTCGGTTTTGTACATAACATGTTGTACTAACAGCTTCTATCCAAAAGTATTTTGGTAAGTTATATTCATTTAGCATTATCCTAGAAGCTTCAAGTAGAGTTCTATTTTTTCTTTCTACTATTCCATTTTGTTGAGGTGTTTTAGGACATAAAAATTCGTGATGGTAACCGTTTTCAAGACAAAATTGGTTAAAGTTGTGATTTTTAAATTCACCTCCGTTGTCACTTCTGATTCTTTTAATTTTTAGGTCTTTTTCATTTTCAATTTGTTTGCAAAAATTAGTGAAGATTTCAAACGTTTCATCTTTACTTTTTAAGAATTTTACCCAGGTGAATCTAAAGTAGTCATCTATTATTACTAGGCAATATAGGTTTCTATTTATTGATTTGATCCTATGAGAATTAATTAAGTCTAAGTGTAATAGTTCTAGTATTGAATTTATTTGAAGTTGATTAGTTGGCTTGTGAGTAGATTTTGTTTATTTTCCTTGTTGACAAGCATTACAGAGTGTTGAGTCTATGTTGGATAATTTTGGTAAGCCTCTAACTAATTCATTTAACTTACTTATATTTCTAAAGTTGGTGTGTGACATTCTTCTATGTCATAACCAGATTTCTTCTTTTTGTGTTAAGTAACACTTAAGTGAAGAAGTGGTTAGATTAATTGCATAGATTTTTTTTTTTTACCCCTTTCAGACTTATAGTAGGGTTATCTAAGTATTTAATCAAACATTCAGAGGATAGAAACCTAATCTTATATCCAGAATCATACGATTAACTAATACTAAGAAGGTTGTATTTGAGATTCTCAACAAGTAATACTTTCTTAATAATACAATCAGTTTTGAGTTCAATATTACCTATCCCAATTACCTTGAGTTTGTTGTTGTTTTCGAAAACTGTTCCTAGGCTTTTGTAGGATAGTTGAGTGAATTTGGTGTAATCCCCAGTCATGTGTTTGGAGCAACCACTATCTAAAATCCACTTAGATTCCTACAACAAATAGGAGTTAAGATCAATTTAAATCTTTAAGTTATTCGGTTAAGTTTTAGTTAAGTTAATTTAAGGTTAAATTAAATTATGAGTTAAAATGAATTTTTAAGTTAATTTAGTTAGTTTAAAATATTTTTTTTAGTTAAAATAGTTTCTAATATAATTTTTAAGTTAAAATAGTTTTTTAAGTTAAAATAATTTTTAAGTTAAAGTAATTTTTTTTAAAAAAATAATTTTTAAATTAAAGTATTTTTTTTAAATATTTTTTCAGTTATAATTATTTTTAAAATAATTTTTAATATAAATTTTAAGTTAAAATAATTTTTAAATTAAAATAATTTTTAAAATAATAAAATAATTTTTAAAGTTAAAATAATTTTTAAAATAATAAAATAATTTTTAAGCTAAAATAAATTTTTATGTTAAAATAATTTTTAAATTAAAATAATTTTTAATAATTTTTAAAATTATTTTTAAATTAAAATAATTTTTAATAATTTTTAAAATACATTTTAAAGTTAAAATAATTTTTAATAAAATTTTAATTTTTTTAAAATAATTTTTAAGTTAAAATAATTTTTAATATAATTTTAAAAAAAATGGAAATAATTTTTAAATTTAAAT
Organism: Zingiber officinale; assembly: GCF_018446385.1. Classification (NCBI taxonomy): domain Eukaryota; kingdom Viridiplantae; phylum Streptophyta; class Magnoliopsida; order Zingiberales; family Zingiberaceae; genus Zingiber; species Zingiber officinale. Next base: position 19,664,088 of record NC_056004.1, read on the forward strand.
ATTTTTTAAAATAATTTTTAAGTTAAATAAATTTTTAAATATTTTTTAAGTTAAAATAATTTTTAAGTTAAATCAATTTTTAAATATTTTTTAAGTTAAATATTTTTTAAGTTAAAATAATTTTTAAAAGTAGTTTTTAAAATAATTTTTAAGTTAAGATAATTATTTAAAATAATTTTTAAGTTAAAACAATTTTTAAAATATTTTTTAAGTTAAAATCATATTTAAGTTAAAGTAGTTTTTAAAATAATTTTTAAGTGCAAATAATTTTTTTAATTATTACACTTAATTTAATATTAATGTTAATTTAGATTTTTGTTTTTTAAAAAAAAATAATTAGAATTTAATTTTGATTTTCATTTGAATTGAATTTAAGTTCTTAGTCATCTCACCTGATCTACTTTTTCAATAAAGGAATTCTATAATTTTTGTGAAATGATTTAAGTTAAATTTCGGAGTTTGGTTTAACTTTTTGTTAGATTCAGGTTTAACTTTAGGCTCAACAAACAAACATTTTTTTGATAAACTTCTGGGCAATGGTGAATCACCTGGACATCATTAGAGTAATCATGCCTTCGAGGTTTTTCAAATAGTCTTATCCACTGAACTTAGTACAAAACGTTTAACTAGTTAGGATTCGTAAGGGGTAGTTTCGGTTAGTTCCACCACCAGGTCGAAGCCATATATTCCTAAACATGCATAGACAGAGCTTCCCTAACCTACTATCATTCAAAACTTCACCAGTACCGTAGGTCAAGTTAAACTTTCGTCCCTTTTTAAGCTAATCCTAATTATCTTGCCGGATTGGTTATTTTTTGAGGTGCCAACTAGTTTGGAGTCTTTCCCTGAATTATTGATCTGAATTAAATTTTAGTTCTGAGTTTATGTCGATTACTTTTATAATTGTAATGAACTTAATGATAGTTTGGGTTTGATTTTGGTTTAGTTAATTTAGTTTTATGTTTTGGATGGTTATTTGATTTTACATAATAAATTTTAATTTTAGATATATAGTATTGGTTCATTGCTACTTGTGTGGTTAGGCACGTTTTTGAAACCCAAGCTTTAGTTTGCGTTTTATGTTGAGTTGCTCGTGATATAAATGATTTACTTGTTGAATTTGACTTGTATTCAAGTTTAGATTTGTTGTATACTGCTTTTTTATTATTTAATATTAGATCTAAATTTTTGGATCTAGTTGTGAAATCTTCTAACAGCCTTTTAAGTTTGTTAATTTCAATTTTTAGTGTTGAATTTTTCTCCTCAAGTTTTACGACTTGATTTGGATTAGATTTTTCAATTTGTTCCTTAAGGAGCATTTTATTTTGACTTCGTGTTTGGTTAATTTTTTATTTAAGCATGCAATACTTTAAAGAACTTTTTGCTTAAATTAAAATATACCTCATCAGGACCTTCTGAAAGGAGTACGGACTTGTGGCTTGGTTCGGGTTCGGTCCCGTCTTCCAATTCGTTCTCTGAATCTGATTCGCGAGCCATCAGTCGAGGTAGCTTCGGTGCTTCTGATCTTCGACTTCTGATTCCTCTGAAGACGATTTGTCCCATGTCGCCTTGAGTACTTTCTGTTTGGTTGTTTTGTTTTTGTCATTCTTCAGCTTTGGGCACTTGTAGTGACCCTTCTTGAATCACGTGGTTTTCAAAACACTTCTTTTTCGATTTTTAAAACTTGAGTACGCAGCGAAAAGTAAGAATTCAAAGATTAAGAAACACGAGAAGAACACAAGCGATTTTTACTTTGTTCGGAACTTTCGACGACTCCTACTCCAAGGCCCAGGTCCCGCGGACCTATCGATGGACAATCCACTAAAAACCTCTCCCGGTACCCCCGGAAGAGAGAATCGAGTACAAGAAAAGTTAGGCCAAGTGTAACACACTGCACTTGTCATTTTATAGTAATTAATTATAAAAAGAAATGTTACCAACACTTCAAAGATAGAAATGACAGAGCTTTGTGTTGATGTCTATCTGTCGGGCGCGATCGGAACTCCTCGGAGTAGTCGTCGGGCTCAGCAGCTTTGCAGTAGAGTCGCAAGTCGGAGGCTCAAATGTGCGAGCAGTTGCTTGTATATTGTTCTTGTTGTATCAATGCACACTTGAGACTGCCTTATAAAAGGCTTGGAAGACGCCTCCAATGAGGCAAAATCAATCCCAATCGCTTCGGTGCTTATCCAAGACTTCGGCCAGAAGTTATCTAGCGGAAGGCGCCTTCCATAGCCATAGAAGGCGCCTTCCATAGCCATAGAAGGCGCCTTCTATGAACAGTATCGAGACGCCTTCCATAGCCATGAAAGGCGCCTTCAGGTATTATTCACCCGAAGGCAGATTTGCTTTCTTGCCCTGCAAACATGTGTTAGTCCAAATAACCTGCAAGACAAGTGTTAGCACAAACATAGACAAATAATAAAAAGAGTAATTAGTTTCTGTCCTCACAGGACCAGGAACTAGTCAAGGTCTCAGCTTAGAGATCCCAAATGAACGTAAACTGGACCGACGCCTATTGTCCCTCAACTAGGGCGCACCCTCACAGTTACTCTCTTCCAGTGACTTACCTTTATTTACTTTTTGTCAGACATCCGGTCAGCTCATCGACCAGTCTGGACTTCGTGCCAGCTATCCGGTCGACCCGTCGACCTAACTGGACTTCGTGCCAGGTATCCGGTCGACCCGTCGACCTAGCTGGACTTCGTACTAGCTATCCAGTCGGTCTGTTGACCTAGCTGGATTTCTCCTGCACACTCAGTCAGATTGTTAGATCATAACAAATCTAACTTAACTTACTTTGTCATTCATCAAAATCTTAATTAGACCGTTAGTGCTAACCACACTAACACAGAGTAACTAACTTTAAACAATTGTTACTGTTATCACTATCTGGAGCATTTCTTTTGGAAAGCTCAAGAATGTCATGTGCATAGTGTTTATGAATTTTTTTGATTAAGCCTGTGCTGCTTATTCATTATGCTTGGATATTTATTCTGCATCTGTTGAGTGATTGAATTTCTGAACATATCTATATTGGCCTAGTCAATGACTTGACACTCCCGCTGCTGGTTTACATAATTACTTTCCTGGGTATCTTTTCTATTGGTAGTTCAAAATTTTTGGATTTGGCCTTTTCTTTTTGTTTTTGCCATGTCTTCTAAACTGTGATTATAAGTGATTACTTTTAGGGAAAGGAAACGCTTATCCAACAAGATACTGCTGTTCTGCATACTAATGGGCAAGCAAGTGACAATGACCAAGAAGATCCTACAATTCTTCTGGATGAGATTCTCAAAGATCAAAGTTTCATGGAAGATGTGTTTGCCTGCCTCGATCAAACCAATTCGCCAGGTGATCCAACAGACATAGATGATTCCAGAGAACAAATTCTCTTGAAAGATTTATCTCATAATGCTCCAAGCCAAAGTGATGAATATGTTGAGCTTAATGACTTAGAGAACGATGCAAATAAAAACTGGAATTTCAATGAAGGCTATGCAAGTTTTGCTCCCAATTTTGTTGCTGGAGATGATGAGAATAGCAAGTTATATAAAGGGATCGAAACTGAGTTTCTTGAGTTCCCTGACCAATGCTCTGATCACCATAAACTGTTTCAAAATGTGCAAGTGGAAGATGACCTCAGCTTCTTTGCTAAGGAATGTGATATTGGCGAACAAGACCAAGACTTAATTGTCGATGATGCTTTCTTTCCATCCAAGGCTCTATCATCAAGTTTTGAATTTACTGATGACATAGATAAATTCTTTGATGCGATGGATAATGATTTACCATGTCATTGCACTGGAGTTTCAGAACAGTCTGAAAATCTCTCCAGTTTAAGCCAAGCTAATATTAAGGTTGGCATTGGTATCTTCTAAGTGTATCTGTAGATAAAAGTTTAAGATAATTACAATAGGATTACAGACTGATATTATTACATGAAAATAGGTTGAAGGTGGCAAAAGTCTCGCAAATAAGGGAATTACAGAGTTGGCACTCACAAATGTTGGAGCTGATACATTATCGACTTTACCTGTATCTGATTATGGATTCAAGAACAAAAATGAAGATATTCCAGCTGCTGTACCAGGTATAATTTATTTACCTCGACTCTATGTAAATATCATTTTTAGAGAAAATGTGAAATAAAAAAGAAATTTCTTTGACTAGATATCTGATTATTGCTCTAGTTGATAGCTTCAATATATCTTGTGTCTTCAACGGCTAGTGTCATATCTACATTTGCTTCAACTCAAACCAATATGAATGAGGCATTGCATATCAGATTTGCTGCAACATTTATCAATTACATCCTAGAATATGAAGTATCTGCCATTTTTACGGTGCAGATATGACAGCGAGCAAGGAGAGTAACAACACAATAAGAAGTCGACTAATCAACATGCTGGGATCAATAAGCGGCCCCCCAGCATTAGCAGCAGAGTCTCATGCTAGTATCGGAAAAAATGTTGGGCAGATTTCTGGAACCTACCAACCTAATGAGTTCTATATCTCACCTGCCTTGATCCATTTACAGGACACCTCGCGGGAGAAAGGAAATGCAGGTTTGCTCCTTTCTTACAGCCTTCCGGATAATAATGCAAGTGGTAAACTTTCAGGTTTCAGGCCATTCAGAAAAATACAAGACTTGGCTGTTTCATTGCTGCTTCAAGGTAGCTGCTATCCTTTGTTCCTGTCAGCATTGGTTCTCACCGTAAGCTATAAAGTGGGGATGTTTATTTATGACAAGAATTAGGTCTATATATATCTCGAAAAAATAAAGACACATTTTGGATCTGTCAGGAAAATTGGAGAACCTAAAACCTCTTATGGATCTTGTATTAAGTGGCATGGCTTGCTACTGTAGTCAGTAATAATGCACATTTTGTGCAAAAACATAGCTTTGTCTGGATTGTTCTCATTTTTCTTCCTGGCAGTAAAACCTGGAAAGACACTTTCGTTTGAATTTTTTTTCCCTTTTTTCTTATTGATTTTTTTAAAAAAAATTTTGTGGATTATATAAGTCAGATTAAGCAGTCAAAGATATCTCTCTGCACTCAACTCATGATTGTTTGCATATCGTCAAAAGATACTTCTTTTATTTTGTATATACAAAAAATAGATGGGAAGTAATTTTTTCCACCTATTATGCCAAAACCCCCTAGATTTCGATGCTGGGATGGATGTGTCTAAAAATAATGATATGTGCAGTTGCAGAAAAAGAAAAAACACACGTGTTCAAACTCTTCATCATTTCCTTGAAAAGCATCATTAGAACAATGCTACAATAATGTTAGTAGAAAAAAACAAATGATAATCCTATTTAATCTCATTGATTGTACTTGAGTGATCGATCTGATCCTATAAAAATTTTTCATCGGACATCAAAGTAAATCAAAAAATACACGTGACGGTCAACCTAGAAGCTCAATATCTTTTGTTACACACCTTATTTGGAAAAAAAAATCTTATAAATATGTCGTAATTAAGATTCGAATTGTGAATACCTGTAAGGCAATAAATGAACCAAGCGTTCGTGAACAAGTTTGGTGTTCGACTTGATAAGAGCTTGTTTATGTTCATTCAATATGCATAAAATTAATTAAACAAACAAGCTTGAACAGTTCGTTAAGCTAAACAAATAAGCTTGAACACATATATGTTCAGCTCGTTAACGTTCGTAAACAATGTTTGTGAATAACGTTCATGAACAATGTTCACGAACCATATTCATTAATAAACTCTTTTCAATATGCTAAATAAACAATAAAATAAAATAAATAAATTTAAATTATCAAGTTCAATAACCAATCAAACAACTAAAAGTTTCAAACAATCAAACAAGCTTGAATTGAGAGCTTGATAACATCTAAATGAACCAAGCTCGAACCAAGTTCAAGCCAAGTTTGAATTGAGAGCTTGATAATATCTAAACGAACCAAGCTCAAGCCAAGCTTTAAACAAACTCAAGCTCATAAAAAATAAACCAAACCAAACTTGAAAACTCATTTCAAAATTTTGATTCATTTTAAGCTCGGCTCAGCTTGGTTACCTTATCAAACAAACTTGAACACCCCAAAACTCAACTCGGCTCGTTTACAATCTTAAATACCTGAATGATAATCTGGATATTCTATTATGACACCATGGCCCAGGGACATAATAATGTACCCCGGGGATACAATAATGTGCCCCGGGGATACAGTAATGTTAGTACTGGATGGATAAGATGCTAAGAATTCAATGAAAATACATCAATAAATATTTTATCGATTTTGAAATCCGCCGAGGCAATTTGATTCAAGAGGTAAATGGGCAGGTAAATTTTTTGGGTGTACAAAATCAAAATGAGAGAATCAGGATTAAGAAACACAAAATAAAACCGCGATATTAAGATTCAGTTAACATTCAGAATGACCAAACACGATATCAAATGTACGTGCAAATCTCATGCACAAATAAGGAAATGACACTCTTGAATTTTACCCTAAAAAAAAATGTTGAAGATTAACTCAACATTATGTCAATGATGTTGCGCTTTCTACAGACCACTGTATCCAGCGTAACGTACAGAAGGTGTAAGCTGAAGACAATTTACATGCGAACTCGACCTTATCAATGAGAAGTGTCACGAATCTTACAAGAATTTTTACCAACATTTTCGAGGGCACAAATTGCTTCCCGCAGCTATCAAGATTCAAGGACGCCTTAAAATGAGAAAGCTAATTTGCAAATACATTCAATCTCACTAGGGCTGTAACTTCCGGATGAAGCTTAAGCTCAGCTGTGTACTCACCGGTCTCGCGAATCTCAGGAAGAGTAACAATCCTTTTGTCGACATCCCTACAACATACGTGTATAGGATATTTAACAATGGAAGAGTAATAAAATGTTCTTCTTGTCATTTTTTTTTAAATGGCATACCGATTCATTTGTGCCTTAATGATGTCGACTAGATCTTGGGCAGTAACACTATCAATAAAAAATGATTGTATTAAATGACATACAACATAGGTACGGTCTGAATTCATCAATAGTAGTTTGAAGCAGTAAAACTCACGTTCCAAATATTTGTTTATTCTTTCCACCTTTGCGTTTCACCTTGAATGCTCCAATGGTCTGGAAAATCTGCGCGAGTTGTTGGGCTTCTTCTTTTACCTTGTTCAAGAACAAAAAATTTTAGGACTAGAGCCAAGAAAATTTTGTACGTCAAGTAATTATGGGCTTAAGGGAACTTTATGTTAATAAGTACAAACATATGAGAAAAAAAGGAAAATGGATGTTATTAAATTTTAGAATTTGATGGCTAACTAACACAATGATGATAAAGAAGAAGAGAAGATGAACTATGTGAAAACATAATGCAGTTCTCCTCTATTTTGGTTCCTGCAGCTACTAAAACTGCAGCAGTTCTTTGGAAGGTTTAGCTGTGGCTCAGATATGGGATCAGCATAGTCCTTGACTACTTATATAGATAAAATTAGACTACTTATATAGATAAAATTTTACAATTCATGTTAAACTGTGGAGGTCTGCAGTTTGGTCTGCAAGGAGTCTCACGCCCTCTTACAAGCAGTGAGAAGGCACATGGTAAGTTTAACAGAGAGATCTTAAGTGATTTGGTGAGATTACAAACGTCTGTCACTCAGGGAGAGATCTATTTTGGCATTGTAAAATGTAAATTTTATCACACCATGGGCATACACATGAGATGATTTTATACCCCTCCTTTGAACAAGAAGTCCAGGGCAGACTGTATGTGTTTTATGTGTGGGATCTCCTACATATTGGAATGTTGGATCAACTGCATATATATGGTCATATACATAACTACGACAGGGTCACATAGTCCTCAAACTACCAAATTGATCAACAAACACTAGAGCAATCATCAAAACAGCAGCGCAATCAACAGAATCCCAGTGGTTAGCCAAACACCAGATCAATAATTGACAAACAAGATGGGATGAAAAATATCAAGACATGTCAGTATAATAGTTTATTGAACCAGTATATTAAGGAAGCTTAGGTTAAGTTGATCAAGTCATAAAACCACTCAACCCTTCTAGAAATTAACAGCCACCACATTGTTAGCAGATTATAGAGTTTGAAGAAGCTATGCTCTGCCAGCATAGGGTTAACTTTTGAGTTCACAACTGTCAGTAACATCTGCAAATATTTCAAAGATATACAAGAACAATCTTGCAAAGATAAAAAAGTGAATAATTATGCCTTTATACGAAAATTAAAAGAAAGAGAAAATCTCACTCTGTTTACCAGATTTGCTGACCTTTTCATTTCATCTCCCAAAATTTGATAAATGACAATTTACCCCTAACCTTCACATATCTGTACCATGTTGCCCCTAAGCTTAACACTATTAGGTAAAGGTGACAGTCAATGGGAAATCATCATAAAACTATTTATGTTAATTTTTATAATGACCCTAGAGATTGTCAAAATGCCCTCGGAGTTTTCAATTGTTATCAACTCCCCACCTAGCCGTTAAGATTGGTAATTTATAAAGGGCATCTTGGGGCACAAAGCTTCTACTAATGTGGGTCCCGAAGAAGGATCTATTATACGCAGTTTTATCCTGCATTACAAAACGTTGTTTCGGTGACTTAAACCCATGACGACAAGTCAATAACAATTTTACCGTTGCGCCAAGACTACCCTAATGGGATAATGACACAGTGATAAAATGATAAGAATATGAAAATTGTAAGGGGCTATTTGATGATTTTCAAACTTTAGTGGCACATTTTGAAAAAAGAAGGTAATACAAGGGAAAAGTGAATTTTATACCTATTTTTGTCATTGAACATCACCTTGAGTATGTTAAATTCAAAGGCAAAATGGTACAATTTTGCAAAGGTGGTAAAGCGTAATTTAGAGCAGAATGAAAAGTTAGTAAACACAAGGGGTACAAATTGAAATTTACTCTATGAACAATCATCAAAAAAGATGAATATGTTAATTGCATATGAATAAAGCTAAATAGAATCAATCATACCCGTCGTTTCTCAGCCTCAATTCTCTCCTCCTCAATCCGCATTTCCCTAAAATAAAAAGAGGCAAATTTAAACTTTGTGCATTGCATAATACTGAACAACTAAAATAGATAATTTAAAGGATAGAAAACATAGACTAAGTGTCCAATTTATTCTTTAACATGCTAATTTATATGAAAGGCATACTCCTCATGCACAAAGTATTCTGAAGTAATGATTAGATCCTAAGTAATTTTTGATATACGGAAGAAATTGTCTAGAATTTGTGCCTCAAAAGTTGAAAAGAGAAATCATCTTAACAACATTAATCATTTAATGACACTAAAAAGTGCTATAAATTTAGAGCGAAGATAATGAGACTCCATATGAGAATCATATGGATTTTTTTAACATATGGCAGTTACAACATAGACAACTAACATCCAACAACCATTTTAGGACATGAGAAAACTAGGACAACTTAAGATAAAAAAATATATATAAAAGCAAAAATATTATTCATAATATAAAAAATTTAAATATATTATTATTATTATTATTATTATTATTATTATTATATACTTCAACATAAAGAAAGATTTTTGTTCTCTTACAGTAAAAAGTACCATATTTGCAAGTCATCTCAAACAAAATCAGTAAAGATCAGTCAGTGATGCTGTTTTTTTATTAGAGAATGAGTTGTCAATGAAAATGTTTTATACAACACATGTACAAACTCTTCTTAAATGTTTTTCTAACTCATCAAATGTCCCACATTAAGAGACAGCTGACATATTAATATTCAATATAATTGTAAACTTTTGTGATTTTGGTAGTCATATCAATTTGAATGGCTATTAAGATCACTCTTGAATTTCAGCAACTCACACTCAGATGAGCCAAACAATCTATTTCACATGAAAGAGGAATGTTCATGGACTTGGTCCGCACTTGACCCACTCATGAATAGTCCATCTTACTTGAGACTTGAGAGTGACATATTAATGGATCTAACTCTTCATTATTGAATTTGGAAGCAATATTCTGCAATACAACACTGGGCATTCCTCAAGCGGTGATCATGCAACAAGAGAGAAAAGGGGAGAGAACCAATAAAAATATGTCAAATAAAAAATTAATTCTTGACCTACTAAATGCCTTTATCTATACTGACATATAGTTTTCTCCAAAGATAAATATTAGCTTAGATGATAAACTTATTCTTATCACAATTACAATAAATAAAATATTAAATCTTTAAATCTAAGAAATCTAAATCTTGAAGATGCATCATCATTCTATGATGGGGCATGACAGATATGATGAGTGAAAATAATGAAAGAATAAATGGAGCTTCTATGATCTCCCATGTTGGAACAAAAGGTTCGTGTAGCCTAATTGGTGAATCTCACAAGGACGAGTCCTCACCCTCCCTTCCCCACCATGCAAGAGTGTGAGTGTGATTCTCAAACCAATTGACACAACATGAATCTGATAATTTTATGACTAGATAGAAAGAAAGGGAGCACCCCCAACGAAATGGAAAACAATAATTTGATTCAACTCATGTTATTCTGGGCAACTTACAATAATGTGTCTATAGTTTTCCCAAAAGGGGAAAGTCAGCAGCCTAAGTATTTGCTCCCAATACATAAGGAATAATATTATATTAATCTAGATGATAAATTCATTCTACTTTATTATACTAAAAATATTAAATCTAGAAAAAAATCTAAATTTTGGAAGTGACTCCATCAGTTGTGTTCAAAGACGTCCCTGCTTATAATTATGCTTGATTTTAAAAAAAAAACATAAATTTGAAAGAAAAAAAAAATCCCTTTACTTTGAAACAGCAAACTTATTTTAAGATAAAACCTTGAAAGCAATCAAGAAGAAACAATGTTTAATATAAGTCCATGTCTCCACTTCAATGTATTTTCCACCTTAATCATGAATGGGAATCCCTGATGATAAATGAAAGTGTTATAGGTGGATCCCTCCCTATCTTTAACACTTTCTTTCTCGGTAATGGGGACCTAGATAGAAGAAAGCCTACCTTAGTTCTCATGCTCCCTAATCTCTTATCTAACCATACTACCATGCATAGGAAAAAAAATACTAGGATTAAACTTATTACGTGTTTCTTCTTTCAACGGGAGAAAAGGTTATTGTTAGCCCGAATTAGCTGCAATGGAGTCCATAATGTTCACATTTTTTATAAAATAAACGAATTAGAAAACTGATCATAAATAAGAACTTATGTAGGATTAATCATAATAGTCAGATTACAAATAGAGAGCCTCTATGAGAAGCACCTGCAATGTCTAAGACTTCAATTTTACAATATGATTTCACAAAACTCGAGTAACTACCATCGTTTCTCCCTTCCTCATTGGACAATCAGATCAATCTAGAGACTTGAGCGCATTTCACAACACAAGAAGTTCCTCCGAAAACGTTTAGTCAATGTGCTAATAGTGAAAAAGGAGAAAATAATCAAACAACGAGCGAGCAATAAAACACGCACTTGAGCAACAGCGTCGTGACGATCTGAGCCTTGCCCGTAGGCAACAAGAAATTGCGGTAATAACCAGCCTTCACATCGATGAGCGCCCCCTTCTTCCCCAGATCCGCCACGTCCTCCTTGAGAATGATCTACGAAAAGGGAAAGAAAAACTCCAAAACAACATCTAGAACGAAAGGAGGAAGGAGCACGGTTAGGTTGACGAGAAAGATGAAGAGATTCGCATCCGTACCTTTCGCAACTTCTGGGCTTTCTTCTGAGCGAGGATGGGCATAACCCCGGCAGCTTTCTTCGGCCTTTCGTTTGTGGCGAGACCGACGAGCCGATGCGGCAGCGAGCAGCAGGAGGAGCTCCACGATAAGGTTGAAGCCATGGTAGCTTTGTATAATACGGGTCCCTCTCTCACTCACTCCCATGGCTATTTATCTCAAAAAAAAAAAAAATGGCAGTCTTATCCCTTTACTCTTTCTTTCTTTCTTTCGTTCTTTCTTTCTTTCACAACTTCTCCTGTGTAGTCAGTTAGAAATGGATTATAAATTGAACCGGTAAATTATCTCCCTTCCTCTAATTTGAAAATGGACCGTGAAAAACACTTGAATATCGTTTTACTATAATAAAATTTATATGTGCCCTTTAAAAATAATTATCTATCGTTTTCAATAAATTTTTACAAAAAGAGTTTCAAAATTAAATTTTAAATATCAGTTTTCATAATTAGATCAAGCACTACACTAACAAAGATTGAAGAAGCAAATCCCGAGCTGAGTAATCAAATAATTTAATTTTTTTCAAATTAATTAAACCGATCAAACTTCCCAGTAAATCTAGGCTACGTTTAATTGGATATAATATAATCTTACTTGTAATGTAATCAAATTTGTAATGTAATGTAATCTTGATTACATTATTACATTTGATAATATAATGTATATAATCTTTGATTACAAGGATGATTACATTCTTTTGTTTGGTGTCCATTATTTTTTATAAAGAATGTAATTCGTATTATTATAAAATGACAAAAATATCATGTGCGACCTCTACCAATGGTCGCCGTATCTCTGCCAGAGCTTGCGGCAACCAACGGTCGTCGCCATTGGCCTCCTCGACCGACAGCCGCCACCATTTAAATCAAAATTGAATAAAACATCTGTCTATACAAGAAAATTTTGAAAATAAGTAGATCACAAGAATATTCAATGTGAGATATAAGAGCATATCTCTCCATAGCACTTGTGCTAAGTACTCTATGGTTTGGGTCAGACAATGCAAGTTTGATTGCACCAATTTAATTTTGTCTCAACAATGACTCAGACAAACTTTAAGTGTCACCAGGATATATATATATACACGCAAAACAGGATGTAAGAAAAACTATATTTACATCAGCAAAACTAATGTTCAGTTGTCTATCCATACAAAAAAACATAACTTACATTTTACTAAGCGTCATCAGTGGTGCCAGAAAGTCATTGCCAGACACCCCCAGATTTCTGTTTCTGTGCAACAACCATCTCCTGAGCTACTTGAGATTTCTGATGACGTAACACATCAAACTCATGCTTTAAAGAACTACATGACTCCTGACTTTTCTGAATTTGAGAAATTTGTGCCTACAATGACCCAGACAAAAATATAACGTAAGAAAGAACCTTGTATTTAAAGCATACGTCTGTCTTAAGATGATGGCCTGGATGATTAAGGGGGGAAATACTAAATATCACTAAGTTTAGACATCTTGAACTTTCAGCTGTAAGTTGACTTTGCACTGAATAAAGTTCCTTGAGGAAAAAAAAAAGAAAGAAAGAAAGAAACAGCAACTTAGAATACACAAGTACTGATACTATGTACTAAATTCCAATTGAAAATTCACCTTTAATAATTCAGTATGGACAATATCCATCTCATCAATTTTGGTTTGTAACCTTAAATTCTCATGTCTTATTTCCATTATCCTGGATTCCAATACCTTGTTTTCTGCTTTAAGAGTAACACTATCAATAGCACTAAGCTTCTGAGAATTCTCAATATGGTTGCTCTTGATATCTTGACCGACTGTCTTTCTCAAATCCACATTTTCCTCATCAGTCCCAGTGATTATGGCATATGCAGCTGTTACAGAAGCAGCACCAGCTGCAGCTGCTCGTGATTGAAGAAGTCGAGGTAGTGTTGGCTCTTTAGGTTTAATTTTTAGAACAAATACCTATGGAGGAAGCCATACATCAAACTAGGAGAAATATTTGCAAGAAAATAGTTTGCTCACCTGTCATACAATACAAAAACTGCTACAGATAGACGGGAGGTGTCACATAGTTCTAAAAGGAGAGCATCCTAGGCTGTTTCAGCAAGGGGCAATTTTGCCTAGATGTTATGCGACCATTTTAAAAAGCGACCCAAGTGGTCCACTTAGGCAGTTCAGATAGCTCTAAGAAAAAAAACTCAAAATTATTTTTATAAGTTAACTCATATGATGTTAGAAAGTAATCCTAACCATTAGCCCACGTGAAAACCCTTGTTACTCCTCCCGTCCCACACGACTTGTCTTCCTTTTTCACCCAATGTGAGTAGCCTATACCAATTCATGGTCATTCTTCAGGCATTTGTTTTTCCTTCTATTTCCTATGTGCGTTCTCCATTTTAACTTCTCTTTTTTTTCTCATTCATTGTAAAATATTTCATCAAATAATCACAATACTTAGAATTTTTTTTGAAATTTGTGATTGTTTCTTAATGCAAAATATAAAACATTTCATGTTTTTATGTGTTTAATACTTCTCAATTATGACATTTATTTGTGATTATAACCTTATTTTGAGTTAATAATATTAGTTAGTTTTTATTTAATATTCTTCTCTGCTCTTTTTAATATTATTTGAATGTCGACAATCTAGACCTACATCTACCACCTTCACTACCTTTTAAAACCTTAAGCTATCAAATTAAAAGCATATTTAAACGGACTCTTTGGTTAACTTACTCAGCTATTTATTTTTGCTGCTACTCCAGCCACAGCTATAGCTTACCTCATTGTTATATTTCCCATTGTAAACACCAAAGGCAATGATCACCTTTTCACCATCTAGCATTGCTGAGCAAAGACTAAGACCCTGTCAAGGTAGGCTAAGCATATTTAAAAAATCAAAGATCAAAATCAACATTAACACTTTTGCTCTTAGTGTAAAATGATTCAATGTGAAAACAATTTAAACATTTTAGACAAGCTGATACATATCAAATGCCCTACAATAGAGAGTAAAACAGAATGTATAGAAACAGAATGGCATCAGGTTATGGTGGAATCAACTAATCCTATTTAAAATGTATTCAATCTAAAAAAATTTAGTCCAAAGCTGAGGGACTAAAGGTTGGCATTGACAAATCTTGATCCGTCTTCTATAATTCTTTGTTAAAACTATATCTCTCGAGCCTATTTATTCATTAAGATTCCTCCCATCTCTACAGAGTCCTTGCAACTAATTGCAAGCAAGCAAGAAGTTCAAAAAGGTGAAGAAGAGTAGTATTGGTGGTCCAATGAGTACAGAGTGATAAGAGCCATGTAGCAATCCCTGACTAGTAGGGGGAAATATTATTGAAGATGATAAGATGGTTTGATGATCAAAAACCATATATTATATAGCCAAAAAAAACATATAAATAAGATTAGAAAGCCAAACGAAGAAAGCCACAGAGAATTATGTCAATGGACAAAAAGGAAGCTACCTTTATCCTTATTTCAAAATAACTAAAATCAATGTTTTAAAATTTGCATCAGTTCAGGGTGCCATTAGGTCACCACATAACACATTAATTGTGAGACTGCATATCCAACTATGTATCTGGCCATTATTGAGAAATGAGATTAATTGAATTTGGATCAATTAAAATTTAAAAGTACATGTAAATAGTTCGCACTTATGGCAAAATAATGAATTTTTATTCTAAACTAAAAAATCATTCCTTACAGATATCAGATCATTTTTAGTCAAGAGAACTCAAGTCAATTGAAAAGCAAGGAAATATGTGATATATGCATATGCCGCTGACCATGCAACTTCATGATACACTTTCTAAAACAGTGATTCTAACAGAGCTCCAGCCATCTTCTGAAATTAAATAAGCAAGAAAGGTACATCAAAGACTAGATTTTAGATAGTAACCTCACTAGCAAGTGGATCGCGTTTGCCTACACTTGTGGTGATTGACCACACAAGCTTAGATATGTTCAAGGCAATGGTTTCAGTGGCTCCTGTAATAAAATTCGTGTACTCAGACCATAATCTTATAAATCCAAACAGTTAGTCGGTAAGAAAGCTTAATCCTAGCAGGAATGTATAAATAATAATCAGCTAAACTTTCAAGGTTCACTTACCACTAATATTATCTCCGCCTCCCACTATATACCAATTATCTTCTACTATGGTGCTAGCATGACCACCTCTAGGAGTCACATATGCGCCCTGAGTTTGTGGCCGTGACCATTCCATCTGCAATTCAAACTCACCAGTTTAAGGGAACAGGTTAAATGAGTGTCAACATTGTTAATATCATTCAAAAATGCAAATAATCATTATTTTATTATCATAAATTCTTCTGGTAAACTTTGTACAGAACCTCAAGATACTTTTTGTTATTGATTTACTGTCTGCTTCCTTTGAAGTAAGAACATCTCAAATTGCTTAGACCTCAATCTGTTAATATGAATTGCATGTGGTAATTGCTTAAGCTTCAGTCTATCAATATGTATTGCATATTGCATGTGGTAATTGCTTAAGGCTCAATCTATCAATACGTATTGCATATTGCAGATGGTGCTTATAGATTACCAATTGAACAATCATGAAATAGTTCACTATTGTACTTGAGTTACAGAAAATAGAAATCAAATTTTTAACTAACTAGGGAACAATCATGGACCTTTTTTTAATATTTTGTTTGCTTATTCAACACTTTCAAGATGTTATCAGACTGCCTTTATCCTAGGATAATACTATAAACCATAAAACCCTATCTAATGATCTATATACGACTTTATTCTACTATTAGGTTTTTGTATATAGCATCATATATAATAAAGATTGCGATAACAATGGTGTATCAGTCCTATTTTCATAAGTTGTGGCATTGGAGCATTTATGAGTTGACAGCGTATGATGTGATAAAATATCTATATATTTTTTTTTACACATTCATATGTCCCCTCAGACAAGAAGATTATAGGAGTGATATGCATAATGGAGTTTAACCTAGCTACGTGGACATGAGATACAACTATTGTTATTTAATATAGAACTAAGGACCCAAGCAAGAACCTCAAAGTGACATCATATAGGACAGTATTGTTCCTACTTCCTGTTAGGGCATACAAATTAGACTTAAATTATGAGATTTTGCTGTTTTGTGGCTATCTCTATCAACATGTTTTAGAGCCTGAGACGTTCTCAGAAATCAGAATTAGCACTTATTTGTAATATTGAGATGGGTTTGGTTGACAAGCAGGTGAAAAGGGGGAAGAAATAATGTGAGATGTAGCAAATAAATACTGCTTTAATATACACAACTGCACATAGTTCTTGACATATATCAAACTTAAAAACAAGTGGGCTAAGTGAATTAAAATAAGAAATCCCCTTGTGTTGCTCTAAACTTCCTAATGAGTATATGATTTTCCTATAATCCTGTTCCTAGAATTCTTGAAGAAACGTAAACCGTGTAATCAAATTTTAAGAGTTCCACTCTTAAAAAGTCATTGCATGCTTTATCCACTATAAGATTACAATTGCATGCCATAATTGTCATACCCTGAATACAAGAACATATGCTAGGGGAAAAAAACTATTAGTAAAGGACAGAGACTGGGTCATCACTTTCAGCCATGAAAAACAAATAATTTCTTGTTTGTTCACGGGAAGTATACCTGGCTAATACGATTGCTGTAAAACTCTATTTGATCTTCAATCGGTTGCACAAATCTTCAACTTTCAAAACTTACTATCTCGAATACCTAGTATGCCAACTGTAGCATACATTACTGTCAATACCAAAATCAAATAACCTTTTTGCATTTTCCTTCAATGAGGCATACCATACTTAACAGGTAGGTAGATATTGTCCATAACATTTTCTGTATAGGTTTCTGCTACATAACCTTGGTTCGGCAGGCAGCAGGCTAAAGTATTTTAGCTTCTATCTATATTTGTACACTGTAACTTGGATTCACCCTCTTTGTCAAGAGTTTCAAATATAAAAACTGAACATAAGTCAATTATTATTCACATAATAGTTAATAAACAAAAAGCAAGCAAATGATTATTTATAATGACTGATGACTTAGTTGAACCAAAGTTACTATGAAGGTACTTACAGTCCGCAAATCAAGTAAATGTAAATCTTTGAAACAGATTGAATGAGATGAATCACCAAAGATTAAAATATATTGATCTGCATACACTGCAGCAGAATGATCAAATCTCGGTGCTGGAGATGCGTTCCTGTATAAGAGAATAAAAGAGTTACAGTAGTCATTAGCATATAAAATTTCTGATTGACATGGGGGAAAATCATACTTGGTTTCAATCTCCTCCCACATCGTGGTAGATAAATCAAGGGTATATAGGTCATTTAGCAAATTCCTCTTTCTATCTTCTCCACCAAACATAAAAAGTTTAGAATCAATCAAAGTTGTGGATTGCCCTCCTCTAGCTCTCTGTTAAGAGAAAAGAGCCATATTTCTCAAGAATCAACAACCAAATAATTTCTTGATTTTCAAAGGAAATTGGGAATTTGGAACATATTTCTGGTCCTCTAATCATTGCATAATAACCAAGAATAAAATAGGCATCTTATCAGAAAAAAGTAAGTTACTTCATGAGAATTAGGATACAAAGACCAGAAATTACCGGATGTTTACCAAAGGTCTCTACAAATGAACAGGTGCTATTTTCTAGATCAATGGACCAAACTGCAATTCAAGAATTAGCAATTAGCAGTAGAAAAGAAATAGCTTTACCTATGAATATCAGTAATCAGAATGGTAAAAATATAATGAAATAAATAGGCAAATGGAGTAGAATCTTTCACATATGAATTTACATGTGATAAAAGAACAAGTATAGTGACATGCTGGTTTAGGCACTACAATTGGTGTATGAAAGATAAGCCAGCAGATATATGTTTACTCAGTAATTTGCATCTTGGCAATATAGACATATCAACAAGACCATGTATATCATCATACTACTAGAACTACAAGAAAGGTACGTGTTTAATGTTAGGACCAAAAGTAGCTAGAGGGGGGGGTGAATAGCTCGTCGCGTTCGCTCGGTGCGCTTCGTTGCTTGGCGTTGCTTGTTTCTTCTTGGATGTGCAGCGGAAAATACAGAAACAAACACAAAACGCTAACACTAGGATTTTACTTGGTATCCACCTCACAAGAGGTGACTAATCCAAGGATCCACACCAACGCACACACCCTCCACTATGAATAACACTCCTTTATGGTAACTACCAAAGGCGGAGAAGCCCTACAACACTCTCAATACAAGAAGAAGAAAGGGAAATACAAGTTAAGCAAAAGCTTACAAGATGTGCAGTAAAAACCCTAACCCTAACTTCTTCCTCTTGCAATAGATCCGCCTCTTGACTTGGAAAGCCTCCAAGAACCTTCAAGAACTGGCGATCACGTGCTTGTAGAGAGCTGTGGAGGAGCTGGAATGAATCTGAGAAGAGCTCGTAAAGAGATCGTGAAGAGATGCCGAAGACCACGCTCGCCTGCGGCTTTAAACCCGACGCAACGGTCGGATCCCGATCGATTCGAATGTTCGGAATCGATCGGGGAGGCTTTGGATCGATCCACGGATCGATTGCAGCGCTGGTGTGAGAAGCGCTGGATCGATCCACCGGATCGATCCCGCTATCACGAAATCGCCCCGATCGATCGGGCGATCGATCGGGACCTCGGATCGATCCACGGATCGATCCGTGGCTCGTCACAGAAGACTGGATCGATCCACCGATCGATCTGATCGATCCACGGATCGATCCAAAGACTTGGTTTTTGCCCAAAACCAAGTCCCAAACCTCCTAACCAACATCCGGTCAACCTCGACTGTTGGTACATCACGCCGTGATCCGTCACTCCCTCGACCGCCAGACTCCCCACAAGTGTCCGGTCAATCCTTCGACCCACTTGGACTTTTACTCGTCGTGCAAGTATCCGGTCACCCATCGACCTACTTGACTTCCACCGATGTCTAGTCAACCTCGACCCATCGGACTTCCTTCCTTGCCAAGTATCCAATCACTCGACCTACTTGGACTTCCCAACACCGGATGTCCGATCATCCTCGATCCATCTGGATTTCCTTGCCCGGCTTCACTCACTGGGACTTTCACTAGCTTCACTCACTGGGTTTTCCATCCACGCTTCACTTACTAGGACTTTCATCCGCCTAGCTTCACTCACTAGGACTTTCACCGGCTTCACTCACCGAGATTTTCACCTAGCTTCACACTCACTAGGACTTTCACCGGCTTCACTCACCGATTTCCTTCGCCAGCTTCACTCAGGACTTCCTTAACACGCCGTTAGGACTTCAAGCATCCCCAACCTCGACCTACTGACTCTTCTTCGATCAATATCTTATTGTCAAACATCTAAACCCAAACCAAGACTCACTGCTTGGTCAACCTCGACCGAGGGATGTCACACCAACAATCTCCCCTTTCTGTTTGACAATACTACAATCACACTTACAATACCACACGTATAAGTTAAGCTAATCCCATAGCCTCATTCTTCACGCCACTAGGTAATGAAAGCATAAGTTAAGCTCTTCATTCTCCCCCTTAGAGGGCAAACTCCCTCTAGGTAATGAAAGCCTAACTTACTCCCTTTCACAAGCCCTTTCATTCTCCCCCTATTGGCACACATCAACACCTTACTAATAAAACACATCAACCCATCTTTGGACACACATCAACCGATGCTCCAATTTTGGGCACACTTCAACAAATCCATTGTTGAAAAACTCTCCCCCTGAAGAGTTGCTCATCGTTGTTCACAACATCACTTATTGTGATCAACACGATACTGAAGGTCCCATACCCTTCATTATCCTTACCCTACATTCTCCCCCAATGTAGGTAAATGCCCATCCTTGAGCATTATCCTTTGAAAACACTTGAACAATGAGGATATCCACTCCTCATTAAAGTTCAATCGCTCAACCTTGAGCATTTTCAAACTTCTTGAGTTCCCACTTGAAATAATGAGGATATCCACTCCCCATTTCAAGTTCAAAAGCTCGTCCATGAGCATTTTCTTTAAAGAAGGTTAAACCACCTTCCAAGGTTCATGAAAAATAATTTTCATGCCTTTAAAGAGTCCCTCCCCCTAAAGACATGGTGGTAACTTCTGTCATTGCACCAACAATGACTTGGAATCCCTAAACCTTTAGGAAACCCAGATTTAGAAGTTTTGAGGTTCAAATGTTCAAAATTTGAAACAAACCTCAACCTAAACTTCAATGAAGTCTTCCTTAACCATTCCATCCTTATTTTTTAACACGAAAACACCCTTTTTATGTATACAAATGTATTTTAAGGGTTTGGAATGGTTACCTAGACTAAAATAGGTTCAACGTGCTGAAATCAGGCTTTCCCAGCCAAAATCAGCAACTTGGATCGATTGGAGTTGGGTTCCAATCGATTGAACCTTTCTGAATCGATCCACTGATCGATTCAGACTACCTGGATCGATCCATCGAGCTACTGCTCGCGAGATTTGCCTTCTGAATCGATCCATGGATCGATTCAGGCACTCCAATCGATCCATGGATCGATCGGAGCTCTGATAGTTGCTGAAATTCCATTTCAGTCAACTTCAGAAACCCCTAGAAAATTCTACAAAAATCCAAAAATTATGAAATTTCGTGTAGACATTGTTTAAGGCATATATTATCAAGGAAAAATAGTTTTCTATGAAAATACATCATATTTTCAAAGATTGACACAAACTTGAAAACTTGCAAAAACTTTAGTGTTTTCTTCAAGTTTTGTGTCTAACTATTCAATGGTGATTACTATCAAAAGATAGCCTTCACCAAGGTTTTCCAAAATCATTTTGAAAACTTTTTCAAACCAATATCCCACCATATTCCTTGGGCTTAATGCACATGACTTGTACATTAGCTTTCCCAATGATGGGAAAACACATATCTATGTGTTTTGATGAAACTAAAACTCAAAAGAATGCACTAAATCAACATCTTGAGTTTTGTTCATCATCCTAACATCTCACTTGTATCTAATGTGCACTAAAACACATACAAGTCATCTTATAGGTCTTTGTGAGATGTAGAGATTTTGGTTTTTGCCCTAATCTAGGGATCATGCATATCTATCTAGGCATTTTGGAGATATTAGACACCCACCTAGGATGTCACTTGTTAATAAGTGTTGTTAAATGCCTTTTGTCCTTAATTACAAGGAATTAAACTAATGCATGATAATGTTATGGCATACATCAAAAGGAAATAATTTTCAAAAGAAAATATCCTATAACTACATGATGTATGAATGTCATGACATGGTATTTTTGTATTTTTCATAATAAGTCATGAATGCAAAAGTAGACATGATGTCATGGCATATGATGGGCAAACAATCATGGCAAGATTTAGCATAAATAAAATATACCTAGATTAGCTATCTAAGTATCCTTAAAACCTTAGCTAAACTTACAACTTAAACCTAGATTGCCCTTAAGTGCGTCAAGAAAACGCCAAAACCTAAATTGGCATTTCTAATTCCCTTGATTAATTTATGCCAATTGAAATTAAGCATATTCCTCAAATGTTGGCATATTTCATTTTTCCACAAGAGTAGCACTTTAAAGTTAAGGCCCGGATTGCCTTAAATTTCCTAAGAACATACCAAAATCCCAACTTGGTAGCTCTTATGAATTTCCCAATATGTGCCTTTTAAGATTAAAATCAAATTTTCACCACTAGGCACATTTTACTCTTTCAAGGAGTAAATAATAGTTCCATTTCATTTTCAAAGGTTAACAAAACCTTGAAAATGCCTCCAAGTCAATTTTCAAAGTTGGGTTAACTACCCTTCTAATCGAGTTGACACTCTCTACCCATGGGGTAGAGAAGATGCTCCTAGGAACCCAACACCTATTGGTGCTCCTTGGATGCTCTAGGTATTTACTAGGGATAACTTTCCTAGATACCTTCCTAGTGACCTTGTTTGGCTTCTTGGAGGCCTTGGTCACACTTTCTAGGTCAACTCTAGGGATAGCCTCCTTGTGACCTTGTTTGTGACTTTCTTAGACTTCTTAGAAGCCTTAGTCACATTTATTGCAAAAATACTCTTAGGGATGACTTCCCTAGTATTTTTGGCTTGACCACTAGACCTAGGGTTTGTTCCATAACTATATGGAACTCTATGGTAAGTGGGCACATCCTTCTTAGCCTTTGGTTTGTATCCCAAACCTCTATGGCCATTGGATGACTTTTGTACCCCTAAACCTAGGTTATGCTCTTTTTGCCCTAATAGGATATTTTCCATCCTTTTTAGGGTCTTTTCCATTTTATCAAGTCTTGACCTCAAGACTTGATTTTCCATCACTAAGTCCTTAGTTTTTGTTTTTCCATTAAGTTCATGAGCATTTTTGTTTCTAGGCTTGTCGCTACAATCCTTAGAGTTCTTGCCTAGACTTTTACCTACACTCCTAGCCTTAAGTGTAGTAGTTTTAGCATGTAGGGCCACATGCTTTTCCTTAAAGCCCTCATGCTTCCTATTCTTATGGTAAATCGCATTAAAATGATAGAAGTTAGAACTATCATGCTTTTTACCATAATGTAAAGGGGTAGGCTCAATAAATGTTACCTTCTTTACCTTGGAGGCTCCCCTTGACTAATGCCTCCTTGAGCCTTGACCATCTTCTTCCCTTTGGGGCATTGACTTGTAATGCCCTTTTTGGCAAGAAAAGCACAATGTGCTCCTCGCTCCTTTTATTGGGATGGTCTCCTTGGGCTTCTCCGCCCTTTTGTGCCACTTGGTCCTTCTTCGCCAAGTTGGGACACTGCTCATAGTGCCCACTTTCCTACACTCAAAACATATTATATGATTTTTGTTTTTAATTGAAACATTCATACCTTCTTGTGTAGGGATGGCACTTGCTCCTCCATTTGCTATTTCTTGAATTTCGGAGGTGGAAGCTTCTTCCTCCTCTTCTTCTCTTGACCCGGATGTAGAAACTTCTCCTTCTTCTTGATCCGGTGTCACCAAGGATTGCTCCCCCTCAATCCTAGAGGTGGAGGCTTCATCATCTTGAATATGAAACAAGGAGTATGCTCCCTCCTTGTTCCCTTCGTTGCATTCCCTTGAGGATGAAGCTTCTTGGATTTCCTCTTCTTCGGAGGTTGAGCATCTCTCAACCTCGGAATCCTCCTCTTGGTCTTGCTCCAAAGAGTCACCCTCTCTGGATTCTTCTTGCTCTTGTACAGTGGAGGGGATCTCTTCATGAAGCTTGGCCAATTTGCTCCATAAGTCCTTTGCATCTTCAAATTCTCCAATTTTGCAAAGGATGGTGCTTGGCAATAAATTGACCAATAGCTTGGTCACTTTGTCGCCTCGCACCTTTGGATTTTCTCCGAGCTCCATTTGCTTTTCTTGAGAAGCTTGCCCTTGGAGGTTGTTGGAGCTTCAAGCCTTCCATTAGAGCAAACCATTGCTTCTATCTCCATCATAAGAAAGGTTTCGATTCTTGATTTCCAAGAATCGAAGTCATGGATGTGTATGGTGGAGCCACCCTTGTGTCAAAACCAAGTCCATCTTGAATTGCATCTTGAAGTTGAGCTTGATAAAATCTTGAACTCGAAGAATTTGCCCCAACTTCTTCACCCTCTAGCTTGTCTTGATATGCTTGACCCTTCCGGCGATGATTCCGGTGAAGAGCGGCCTTGCTCGATACCACTGTTAGGACCAAAAGTAGCTAGAGGGGTGAATAGCTCGTCGCGTTAGCTCGGTGCGCTCGTTGCTTGGCGTTGCTTGTTTCTTCTTGGATGTGCAGCGGAAAATACTAAACAAACACAAAACGCTAACACTAGGATTTTACTTGGTATCCACCTCACAAGAGGTGACTAATCCAAGGATCCACACCAACGCACACACCCTCCACTATGAATAACACTCCTTTACGGTAACTACAGGCGGAGAAGCCCTACAACACTCTCAATACAAGAAGAAGAAAGGAAATACAAGTTAAGCAAAAGCTTACAGGTACAAGAAAACCCTAACCCTAACTTCTTCCTCTTGCAATAGATCCGTCTTGACTTGGAAAGCCTCCAAGAACCTTCAAGAACCGGCGATCACGTGCTTGTAGAGAGCCGTGGAGGAGCTGGAATGAATCGAGAAGAGCTCGTAAAGAGATCGTGAAGAGACGCCGAAGACCACGCTCGCTGCGGCTTTAACGCCAACGGCCGGATCCCGATCGATTCGAATGTTCCGATCGATCGGAGGCTGGATCGATCCACGGATCGATCTGTAGCTCGTGTGAGAAGCGCTGGATCGATCCACGGATCGATCCAACGCTTATCACGGCAGCATCGTCCCGATCGATCGGCCGATCGATCGGGACCTGATCGATCCACGGATCGATCCGAGCTTTGATCGATTGGAAGAATCGGATCGATCCACCGATCGATCTGATCGATCCACGGATCGATCCGACTTGGTTTTGCCCAAAACCAAGTCCCAAACCTCCTAACCAACATCCGGCCAACCTCGACTGTTGGTACATCACGCCGATCCGTCACTCCCTCGACTGTCAGACTCCCCACCAAGTGTCCGTCAATCCCTTTGACCCACTGGACTTTTACTCGTCGTGCCAGCTATCCGGTCACCCATCGACACTTTGACTTCCACCAGATGTCTGGTCAACCTTGACCCATCTGGACTTCCTTCCTTGCCAAGTATCCAGTCAATCCTTTGACCTACTTGGACTTCCCAACACCAGATGTCCGATCATCCTTGATCCATCTGGATTTCCTTCCTTGCCTGGCTTCACTCACCAGGACTTTCACTTAGCTTCACTCACTAGGGTTTTCCATCTGCCTAGCTTCACTTACTAGGACTTTCATCTGCCTAGCTTCACTCACTAGGACTTTCACCTGGCTTCACTCACCAGGATTTTCATCTGCCTAGCTTCACTCACTAGGACTTTCACCTGGCTTCACTCACCAGGATTTCCTTCTGCCTAGCTTCACTCACTAGGACTTCCTTCTGCCTAACATGCCAGTTAGGACTTCCCAGTCAAGTATCCGGTCAACCTTGACCTACTTGACTCTTCTTCGATCAATATCTTATTGTCAAACATCTAAACTCAAACCAAGACTCAGCTTGGTTAACCAGGTCAACCTTGACCTGAGGGATGTTGCACCAACATTTAATACTCATTAATAAGAAGAAGTGCTCAATTTATAGATTTATCCTTTATGATATTTTGTCATATTGAACCTTAAATGATAACTATGGTTTAGCTCAAAAGTTGTTAACATCATGCATACTTGATGGAAACAGACATGGACTTCGAAGTCTACACAAGACAAGGAAAGAAGAGAGTGCAACTTAGTTAAACTGTACTAAGAATTTATGTCTAGGTTAAATCCAGAAAATACTTTCATAAATTGTAATATTTCTAGTTAGAGAGATTTTCTTTGACAAATAGTAAGCAGTCATATGGAATCGTCTTTTTCTTCCTACATTACCCTCCAATATCACCTAAATAATAAACAAGGGTAGTTTGCTCAAATGACAGAATAATTGTGGATTGATTGTAAATCTTATGAGGTTAAAAGTTATATGTATGACAACACTTAATCTTGGATTAAAATATTAAAGCACAACTGAAGAAGAATCTTTAATTTGATGAAATAAATTACTTTGTTTTCTGTTTATCTTGTATCAACACTAATATAAAGGAATTTTGCAAATGCATCCCATAATGAATTTTGAATAGAAAAAAATTACATCCTTAAGTTGCATTTGATATGCAAGAATGAGAATGGAATTGGAACCAAACTTGGAATGAAATGGAATGTAATAAAAAGTGGAATGTTAAATTCCATTCTTTTATTTGGTTGCAGGAATAGAATGGTATAATTTGTGGAATACTTCAATGCATGTCTAAACTTTTTCTTCATCTAATTCTTCCAACCAATTTGGTTTATTTAGCCTATTTCAGGATGCTCAATCTTCCTCATCAACCAATCCGTCTGGCCCAACCAGAAAGATTGGCACAATCGGTCCCCCGACACACCTAGCCTAATCAATCTACACAACCATAATGGCCAGTCTGGCCCACCAGGCTTGACCAATCTGTCTAGCCTGACCAACTCAATCAGTCTACTCAATTCACTTATGTATCTCAATTTTAATTTTGGGATGAGAACTTGTCAATAAATATTATATTCAATAGAGGTGAAAAGAAACTTTCTTCTTCTTAGTATTGAGTTGATTGAGTCATTCCTTAAAATAAATCATTTCCTTCCAATTATTTGTCCAAACATTGAAATGGAATCATAGAGGGAATAAACCATTCCAGTTTCATTCCATTTGTACGTACCAAATTCAACCTTAGAGTTTAGGTGGAGTCTTCCTCAAGATGTAGGTTAAGGACATTAAATCAGCCCAAGGTACTATGAGAAATTTTTTGTCTGTTCTTCCCTTCTTTTTGTAACATCCAACGTCTTCATACATCAAAATAAAGTTGCCTCTCTCTCCTAATCCCCTTGAGAGTCTTGACACCCTTTCAACTTCAACCACCAGCCACTTGAGAAAAGAAGGGAGCAACAATAGACACATCTCCATCCATTTGGAGCCTCTCACTAAGGATTTTATCATCATTTAATTTTAAAGCTTTTAAAATAGGTATGCCTTCCAACCCCATCTAGTGGGATTCTAAAACTTAATATTTTGTTGTATGTCATTTTGACTGCCATGAAACCTGTATGAATTATTACATTACAAATCATTTTATTCATGTTAATGACAAATCCTAAGGGTGTTTTCTAGAGGGATAAGGAATACAAGAGAAATAAAGAGAGATTAGAAAATAAAGAGAATAGGTGACAAGGTGCATTGTCAATAGTTCTATTTATTTATTCATTGTATGGAACAAAACAGGGAGAAAAAATAATTTCTAGTTATCTTCTTATTTTCTTCCAAAGGCAGATATGGAAGATCAGAGAGGAAGCAGATAGGCATAGTCAAGGGGAGGCAGCAATATAGTCCAATTTGTATACGTCAAAATACTTCTCACTTTTTTTCCCTACATAACTTCTCTACAAAGACATGCTTATTTTTTCTCTCCTTATTAAATTCTATCCTTTCTTTATATCAAAAGAAATACAACCATAATGTTACATTAACGAGAATAAGATCACACTTTAACTATTGCAAGATTATAGAGCTATTAGTCTGAGTATTGTTCTGATCCAGAATTACAAAATACAAGAAAGTCCTTTTTTTCACTACTCAATAATGCAAATGACATGGTTATATGTCGGTATTAGGACTCCATTGTCTTTGACAAATAAATGCAGAGTGGCAACAAAACATCAAAGGATGTTCAACAATGTGTTATAAGAAAAATACATACGGTGCATATTTATCAGTGGATCCATATCAAGGGCTTCACTCTGTTGCTTATATTCAATAACATTAAAGGTAATATATAGCATATGGTGCACATATGAATTTATATTGCTTTGTTTGGTACATCCAAACTGAGAAAATATAGTGGTTTAGACAATGAGGAGTAGATACAATACATCATTAGATAAGATCAAGTAGGTTAAGATAATATGGACATATTCAAAGGTGACCAATAGATTTATAGTTAGAGAAGTTGAATCTTCAAGCAATTCCTTTAAAGGTGTAAATAATAGAGGCAAAGGAAAACACTAATTAACTTAATTAAATATGATTTAAGAGATCTAAATAAATTTTGTTTGATGATGATGATCAACATAACACACAAAAGATGAATGATTACTCAATGGAAATATGAAAAGAACACTATAAAAGTGAAATGAATCCTTTTGC
Organism: Zingiber officinale; assembly: GCF_018446385.1. Classification (NCBI taxonomy): domain Eukaryota; kingdom Viridiplantae; phylum Streptophyta; class Magnoliopsida; order Zingiberales; family Zingiberaceae; genus Zingiber; species Zingiber officinale. The sequence continues at coordinate 19,692,720 of NC_056004.1, forward strand.
AAAGGAGATCAAGAATTCAAGATACTAGCTTACAACAAGAGGCTCAATTTAGCTTTGAACATGAACAAGCCTCAAGAGCTAACAAAATTTCTTAATTGACCTTCATATTCCCTTTTATTTTGATAGTGATAGAAACTAATGAATTGAATCTTAATTTGGACTAAGAAAGTCACAATTGAGTGTGATGATTACAAAATTTCAATTACATTGGCCGTCTATCTTTTGAACTTTTTGAACTGGAACTTGCTTATTGTCAATTCTTAGAAACTTAGATCGGTCTGATCAAGTTAATAATTGAAGTTCATTTATTAACCAAACAAGTTACTGGTAGATGGTAAAATTTCAACAAGCCTAAACAAAAAATGTCATGTCTTTGGTAACTTAAGCAAACATCGATTGTAATGAGAGTTAGTAGGTCATGCACTCTACTTGTCACATAATCCAACAATTCCTTTGTAAATCCAGAAACAACTAGAAGCTTGTTTCCCCACTTCACCTGTTGAAAAGCACAACATCTAAATCTAAGCTAGTGGAAAAATTGCAATGAACTACAATTGCAAGTCCTCATATATGAGTGGTTTTTTGCTCCACAATTTGCAAAACTCACCAAGCTATGGACTACTACTGCAGGAAACCCCTTTTCTTGATCAATCCTGTCTAACCCAAGGTTTAAAATTTTGACCCGTGCCGAGGTTTCGGTCCTGGATCGGAACAATACGGTTTCGATACCATATCATGCCGTGCCGATATAGTTTCGGTATTTTTTTAAATATAAAATATATTAATTAAAAACTAAAATATTTAACATAAATATTTAAAAAATAAATAAGATAAAAAATAATCTTTTAAAAAAGGAAAAGATATGAAAATAGATAAATAAATAAATAAAAATTTTATTATAATTTTTAAATTAAAATAAATGAAATATAAAATTAATTAGATAATTTTATTAGGGTTTAATAAAGTCTCATTAGATTATCTCCACCATAACTAGGAGTTGATTAAAAAAATTAATCTGTTTAATTATAAAAAATCTGAAATCCGACACCACTCGCGAGCTCGCACAACTTCAGTGTTGTCGCAGGGTTGCGCAACCAGCCATGGCGGCGAGGATTGCATGACTCCTTCGGCACGACCACGTTGGTCGTGCGACCCCTCTACAGTGATCGCAGGGTCGCACGATGCCTCCATGGTGGTAGTGGAAGGGTTATACGACCTCTCTGCTACTGTTGCAAGGTCGAGCGACCCCTACCACGGGGTCGTACAACACGTCACACCTGTCGTGGGTCTGGTGCCAAGGTCGTGCCGGTGTCAGTCGCCGAACGGAACGAGACGCTTCGACCGTTTCGGCACTACACTTTAAACCATGGTCTAACCTGGAACCATCCTTGTCTATCTCAAGGCTTAGAGTAGACCATATCAATGCCCTAAAATCAAAAACCTATAGAATCTATCATAAACAGTTACCTGCAATCTAGTTATTTAGCATCAATAAAGAAAGATCAATGTTTATCACCTGAACATCTGACAAATATCGCCCATTACGACTCCCTCCAACTACATAGAGCTTTTCATTGATAAATTCTACTCCATGCTACAATGGTTTTAGGATAAATAGGTTACCAGTTAACAAATTAACAAGAACAGAAAATACATTGCTATATATAAAGATTTTTTTACCACATATAAGATGCAAAATTTATTCTTAAATATAGTGATCCGGTGGTAAGGTGGGGCCCCGCCCTGCAGGGGGTCAGCGCCACGTGGAGGGTCAAAGTCAAGGCGGTCAACGCCCCCAGGCTAGCGTCCGATCGGGCGACCCCATCAGCCGATTGGACTAAGGAATGGCTGGTCCGACGTTACTACAGCTCGGTCTCGCACCGAGCTTCCGACGCTCAAAGGCCCAGTATCACCAAGGCAGGCGCCGACCGGCGGGACATGTGCTAGGCGGACATCCCGATCGGCCAAAGATCATATCACAGCCAACGAAATGGAAACACAACTCAGCAAGCCTAGACAATGGAAGTAGCCAAGCGGCCGACCCGCTCGGCCCAAACAGGGGAAGTAGCCGAGCGGCCTCCCCGCTCGGCCCAGACAAGGGAAGTAGCCGAGCGGCCTCCTCGCTTTGCCCACTAGCAGGATCGACTGATATCCTCCTCGAGACCCGTGTCGCAGACAGACAGGATGGTCGGCGGCATGATCAGGCAGAGAATCGTACGACAGAAGCTTCCATTGTCTTGTCAGGATATGCTCAGGTTGTTGAGGTATGGTGTCAGGTACACTTTTTTGACACGTCCTATCAAGGAAAGCTTTGAGATGCGTGCACGGCTCGAGGAGCATGCACGCGCACCCTTGGGAGCCCTATATAAAGGACCCCAAGCTTTGACAAAGGTAGGCTCATTCTACTGTAGCTACCGTTATGCTGCCACTTTCGTTTCTTTGCTTGCTTGCTGCTTTCGCCAGAGATCTGACTTGAGCGTCGGAGGGTCATCGCCGGGGAACCACTCCTGGCTCGGCACTGACGCTTTTGTGCTTGCAGGCTAGTCTCATCGGAGGTCCACGCACGGTCAATAGGAGCGTCACATCCCCAGCGTCCGTCACCTCGAAAATTTAGAGTAGAAGAGAATTTAGAAAGAGAGATGAGGTACAAACTGAAATCAGATAAGGGATACTCAATCACAATGCCATGGGACCAAATACTCCTTGTATCTGAAAGTGGAGTACATAGGCACATCTTTACCTTGTAGCGAGCTGATGGCCGCTAGCCTGAAGTTGAAACTGAAAACCATTCATCATAAGGGATTGATGATAAAATAGCCATCGCATTCGTAATTTCACTTTCATCTGAGACTTCCATACCAATTCCTAGACAAATATAAAGAATTATACATGTACACAAGAAACACAAGAATCAACAACGAGAGAATACAAAGAAGATGCATGAAAGGGGTGCAGACAAAAAAGAACCCAAGTTTCTGGATGTTTAATAAATTTTGAAAAACAAAAGAAATTCTGAGAAGTTTGCAAAGAGCAATTTGTGTAAAGAAGACACGTGAACCTTGGACTAGACAAATGTTATAGATAGTCTGGGTACCATTTTTTTCCAAAATTGAAAGTCCGTGTAATTCCCCCTCAAAGAAATCGTACAGGGTTGTCAATCCAACATGCATAATAAAGTCTACGGGCAAACAAAACATACATGATAATTGTTCAGATTATAAGAACATATCGGTTGAACCATTATAGACAGATAACTGATCAGGGCCTAGACCGTAAAATACATAGCACGAACAGAGAATGCAACAAGCGTCCCAGATTCAGTTTAACGTCTCGGTAAAGGAAGACGTTAGCAGTAAAACAAAACAGAGCAAAGACAAAATCTTATTCTCTGCAAATTCACCTCTTTGATGTAGCACGGAGATTATCAGGTCCTCTGAGGGTTCGTAAAACCAATCCACTTGGTAAGAGGATGAAGGGTTTGAAATGGAGATCAAGCTAATGGTGCACAAAGAATGGCAAGAGGTTTACCGTCATGTTTAGCAGATCTGTAGTGCGACTCAATCGACTATCCGATGAGGAACGAAGAGATCTGAAATCCGAACTCTCTGTTCCTATAACCCCCTCCCGTCGTCTTCCCTAAGCTCTGGGAGGTCGGTCGCCTTCCACGGAAGCGATCGGAAGCGACGGCCGTTTGAAACGAAGAGAAAATTACACTTTCAGTAATTTACATCTTTTTCAATTTTACTCTAGTTATGAGTTAATTTACATTCTAGTCTTATAACTTGTAATATTTTTTAATTTCAATCCTTTTTTTTCAAAATTGAAAATTTTTAACAAAAAAATATTTAATTTATGGTTGGAATATAAAAAACACATGAGTCATAAAAAATTAAAATCCTCAAATTCAATTTATAACTCATTATTTTCCGTTGAAAAATTTTAATTTTAAAAAAAAAATAACTGAAATTAAAAAATATTACAAGTTACATAACTAAAAATATAAATTGACTCATAAGACTAAAATTAAAAAAAATATAATTTATAAGATTAAAAACATAATTTTCTCTGAAAATGACCGTCGCATTACACATCCCACGGCTTAAATCAGTGGCCGCGGTTCGGTTTGAAACGTTTTGAGACCAAATCGGACGGTTCGTCTGTATTCGATCTGCTACCAGAAATAGAATAGAACCAGGTCCACTAGACCGAACCCAAATGTTCAATGTCGCGTGAAGGTATATGGTTGAAAACCTAAATTTTGTAAATTATCAGTATTATCTATTTCGTGTACGTAACGTAATTCTAAAATATGTATCACATTCTTGTTACGTGTTTGCTTGTTTGCATTTTCAAATCTTTGCACAAGTCTTTATAAATTTTTAAAATTTTAATATTCTCACTATGGAATTCAGCTTGAATACGTTAAAAGGATTCTTAATTTATGTCATCGAATTCATGTCTAATAAAATAAATGCATTAAGAAGGCTTTGTAAAAATACATTTATTTTAATTTAAATGATTCAGAATTCTTTAAAATTAACGGTCAGTTTCATTCAAAACTAACCGATGGATTATACCTTTTATAAATTGAAAAGTTTATAGGTATTTTAATGAGTATTGTTAATGAATATTATTATAGATCTTTTTAATGAGTTTGTGATAAATTTTTTAAAATTAAAAGTTTTTAAAAATTTATTATTCTCAATTTATACTGTTAAATTTATATATGAATGTATAAATGTAAGGAGGAGACTTCTAAAAATATATCGATTTTTATTTGAAGTCATCCAAAATTTTCTAGGTCGAGTTCATATAGGGTGGTCAACTGCCTACACTTGGCAGAAATTCTTTTTTAAAAAATACATCTTTTGTCGTGTCTTCTCGTGATTCAACCAAATTTGGATATTTTTTGTTCAAACGTTAAATAAAGAGTTGAATTTATGTAGTATATTATTTATTATTTTATTACGGAGTTGAATTTAATAATGCAGACCTAAATGTTTATAAATATGAATTTATTATATTCAAACTTTTATTATAAAATACCAAAAAATACATTGTAAAATATCAAAAGTTAAAGACTTAGGTACTCATAAAATGATTGACAACGACGTTCATTAGTTTATAATCTTCTTGCTAAGTGCACAAACATCACATTTAAAAGCATAATTAAACATACTAATGAGTTAATCCCATGAAAGTGAAACCTAGCACGGAGCTCACATGGGTCCAATGTCCACCGCTTCACATTGGTCCCAGGAAAAAAAATTATTAATTCCAATGTTTTGTCCTCACTCTAGGTGCATGAATTTTTAATATTCTAATCACTTAACGGTCTATTATAAAATAAATTTATGGATAGATTATGGTGGTATTTGAGATGAACGTAATTATCATTTTATTACAATAAGTTTTTAATATTACTTTGTCTCTAAATGGATCTTATTTTGACAGCGTGGATTCTCTGGACCCGCCTTCTCTTGTCCCCCTGGACCACCAAACTCATATAAAAGCAAAGTCACATGCAAAATGCATGCACCTAGAAACGCAACGCACGTAGAAACACAGAGAAGGAGAGAAACCCTAATCTCTTGCTATCAGACACCTCCTACGGCATCCCTGAGCAAAACCCACCGCGATCTAGAAAAGCGATGAAAAATCATCTCCTGCAGACTCCCTAATCTCTCGCGAACATACACCTCCTGTGGCCTCCCTGAGCAAAACCCACCACGATCCAGAAAGGCGATGAAAAATCACCTCTTGCAGACTCCCTAACCTCTCGTGATCCTCCTGTGACCTACTTGAGCAAAATCCACCGCGATCCGCCATTGACGATCTAGTTCTCCAACTCCTACGACAACGACCATCTCTGAGGCCCTGCCCTCGACCTTCGACGGCCCAAGCTCCGAGCTTTGTCGGCTGATTTTTAGGTACTATTTCACCCTAATCTCATCTTTTGCCCTGATTTTAGCCTCTTCATATTTCTATATTTTATCTTTCTAAAATCTTTATATTACACACCTGAAAATAAATAGAGGTTATGAATGTAAAATTCCTAAGGTGTTGAACATTCTTATGAGCAAAACTTGCTGCACTTCATGCACAAAATTACTTTGCTTTTTAAATTCAACAACCCAACAAACATGCAAACTGTTAGGATGTATACTAAAAGCCTAGCTTTTGGTATAAACATTTATCTAGAAATAAGAATCACATTGGTCAAATGTCTACATTTATGATAAATGTAATTGTTCAATTAATTTATATTGTAGATAACATGGTGTGTGGTGTCACACACAGAAAATCATGTTATCGGTTCCTTATAAATTATAAACAGTAGCTCACGACCAAGATGGAAAGGAACAAACCATTGGAAGGTCGTAGTGTAATTAGGTATTAGTTTATCTTAACTATATAATTACACTAGTACACTTAGAGTGTATTGAGTAGGACCATTTGAGGTCGTTTCTTTTATACTGACTTTATAAAGGAACAAAGACCTCAGTTATTATGGAAGTGTGTGTTTTTAATCATAATATAATAACAAGCACATATATTTGATATTTATTTCTTTAATTTATCAATGGGTGAGATTTAGTTCGATAAATCAATAAGCCCGATAAGTTGGGAAATGATATCACTTATAGTGTGTGTTGTTGATTATAGAAGGAAATTGTGTCCTAGTAATCTAGGTTGAGAATGTCCCCAAGAGGAGCTCATAAGGATTGTCATGTTAAACCCTGCAGGTGGACTTAGTCCGACATGACGATAAGGTTGAGTGGTACTACTCTTGGACTAAGATATTAATTAAATGAGTTGTCAGTAACTCACTTAATTAGTGGACATTCGACATCTTAAACACAGGGAGACTAACACACTCATAATAAGAATGAGCCCAAAATGTAATTTGGGATTGGTGCGGTAGTTCAATAATAGTTCTCTAGTAGAATGAATTATTATTGATAAAATTAAGTTGTGTGTTTGGGGCGAACACGGGATGCTTAATTTTATCGAGAGACCAAAACCAATTCCTCCTCTCGGTCCCTATCGTAGCCTCTTAATTATAGAGTACTATACCCACATATACCCACCTTCTTACCCATCCCATAGGGGCCGGCTAAGCTAGCTTGGAGACCAAGCTAGGGTCGGCCAAAGTTTGGTTCATGGGTGCTTCAAGGTGGTCGGCCCTAGCTTGGGTTCAAGCTTGGTGTGGCCGACCCAAATTAAAATAAAAGGATTTTTATTTTTATTTTTAAAATTTTTCTTATGTGGATAACATGATTTAAAAGAGAGTTTAAAATTTTAAATCTTTTCTTTTATAAGATTCTACAAAAGATTAAGAGAAGAACTAAATCTCTTTCCTTATTTATAGATTAAAAGGTTGATTTTAATTTTGGTAAAAACTTTCCTTTTAACCATGTTCATGATTTAAAAGAAAGTTTAAAATTAATAATTCTCTTTTATTAGTGTCTACAAAAGATTAAGAAAAGATTTGATATCTTTTCTTATTTGTAGATTGAAAGGAGATTTTAATTTTTAGAGATAACTTTCTGGAAATTATCCACATGTTTAAAGAAAGATTTAATTTATAAAATTTTCTTTTTATTAACCAATCATGAAGGGATAAAATTATTGGAGAAATTTTTATAAAATTTCCAGAAACAAATAAAGAAGTTTTAATTTGTATTTAAAATTTTTATTTGCTTAGAGATTTGGTGTGGCCGACCATTATAATAATGAGAAGAAAAATTATTTTTAATTAAATAAATTTTTCCTTTTCATGCCAAAAGAATTAAGGAAGTTTTTATTAAAATTTCCTTATTTGCTAAGACCAAGGATTATAAAAGAGGAGGTGGAGGAGCCTTCATGGGTGAACAACCTCTATTCTTTTCCTCCCTCTCTTCTTTGGTTTTGGTGGCCGGCCCTATTTCTCTCCTCTCCTCTTGTTGGCCGAAACCTATCTTCTTGGTGGAGCTCTTGTTTGTGGCCGGATCAAGGAAGGAGAAGAAGAAGAGAAAGCAAGCCTCGTCTCTAGCATCCCTTGGAGCATTAGTGGTGGCCGAAATTCTTCATCCTTGAAGAAATTTATTGTGGCCGAAATCTAGAAGAAAGAAGGAAGGTGGAAAGGTGGTTCTCATCTCGGAAGATCGTTGCCCACACAACGTCTGAAGTTAGAAGAGGAATACGGTAGAAGATCAAGAGATCTTTGTCTTCAAAAGAAAGGTATAACTAGTAATGTTTTTCCGCATCATGCTAGTTTTATTTCTTTGTAAAAATACCAAATACAAGAGGCATGCGATTCTAGTATTTCGAATTTATTTTCGATGTTGTGTTCTTTTGTTTTTCTTTTTCCTTGTGATTTGATTGTTCTTTTCGGTTGACCTAAAGTTATTTAAGGAAATTAAATATTAGCTTTCTTTAAAAGGCTTTGTCGAGTCGGTGGTGGTTGCTCCCATATCCAAGAAGGTCATGTGCCTCGTCACGTCAGTATTGGAAGCCAATTTTGAAAATTAATATTTAATAGAATTAATAACCTAGGTGATTTGGATCGAAAGTGTTAAGTTCTGCAGGAGATCCAAGTCTAAACCTAAAAGAACAAATAAATTAAACTTTGGCCTGCAGAAAAGCGATGAAAAATCATCTCCTGTAGACTCCCTAATCTCTCGCGAACATACACCTCCTGTGGCCTCCCTGAGCAAAACCCACCATGATCCAGAAAGGCGATGAAAAATCACCTCTTGCAGACTCCCTAACCTCTCGCGATCCTCCTGTGACCTACTTGAGCAAAATCCACCGCGATCCGCCATTGACGATCTAGTTCTCCAACTCCTACGACAACGACCATCTCTGAGGCCCTGCCCTCGACCTTCGATGGCCCAAGCTCCGAGCTTTGTCGGTTGATTTTTAGGTACTATTTCACCCTAATCTCATCTTTTGCCCTGATTTTAGCCTCGTCATATTTCTATATTTTATCTTTCTAAAATCTTTATATTACACACCTGAAAATAAATAGAGGTTATGAATGTAAAATTCCTAAGGTGTTGAACATTCTTATGAGCAAAACTTGTTGCACTTCATGCACAAAATTACTTTGCTTTTTAAATTCAACAACCCAACAAACATGCAAACCAAGGTTCAATGTATGCTAAATTTGGTACATTTAATAGATAAAGCTAGGAAAAAAGGATGAGATACTCTTTCACATTTAGCTGGCATAAATATATAGTTCCTTTGTAAAGTGTCAAATGATTGGAACATGTTAGATGCTTCTTTTGTCGCTCTTTTAAGAGAAGTTGTACATACAAAACAATTTAATTAAAATTGTTCTTTTTAGATGCTTCTTTTGTCGCTATTTTTTAGCCCTAAATTTACTATTTTTTCTACATGATCAAAGTAATTATCATGGAGGGTGAATCTGCGAGTTATCGTCATTTGAATTTTAAAGGAAATGAAGATAGTTGGGATTGGGAAGGTGACTTTGATGTTATTAATAAGGTAATAAGATTCATATTGGCAATGTATTGAACTTCAACATGTCAAATTTCCCTTTTTAGACATTTTACTTTGTTTGAGTGTTGTTATAGGCTTGACCATTGAGATAGAATAATTCATAATGATAAGGTTGGATACTGATCCGGTGGTAAGAATCCGGAACCCCATAACGAGGGGTCAACACCACGGGGAGGTCAAAGGGCCCAGCGGCCCACCAGAGAAGGATGAGCCGATCGGATTTAGAAGAAAGGGGCACCTGGTAGTAAAAGGCACCCTGGTAGGGACCAGGGTTCCGACGCTCAATGAAACAGTACATAATGACCAAGCGGGGGGATTGGTCGCCCGGCTGACGCAGGAAATTAAGGCCGTCCGGACGACGTTCTTCGCCCGGTCTGCAGGACGGACGTTCCGGCCGGGCGGGGGGGTAAAGGAAGGGAACACCCTCTGACAGCCGTCAAGTCGTATGGCTACGCCATACTCCTAGTCTGGCAACGGGGTGTCCTGTTGTCCCCTCGAAGACATGCTCGGACTGTAGCAGTATGGTGTCAGGTAAGCTCTCTGACAAGTGCATACCGAGGTGTGGGTTGTTGACACGTCTGTACCTCGATGAACGTGCATTAGTTCTCTCCTCGCTCTATATATATAGAGCCTCTTACTTCGCCGGAGGTACGCGAAAAAGATCATTTCTGGAGCCACCTTTTGCATTATTTGCTTCCCTGACTTGAGCGTCGGAGGGTCGTCGCCGGGACACCCCTCCCGGCCCGGTTTTACTGCAGGTTCGCCGGAGCACTCGAGGATCCAGCAGGGAGCGCCACGTGCCCAGTGTCCGTTGACTCCTGATTCGGACAGGATCAGATACCATATAAATGGAGCTAGAATTTGAGATAGAAGAAGATGCATATCAATTTTATTTGACATATGCTAAAAAGGTTGGATTTGTGTAAGGAGAGGTAAAATCCATAATGATAAATCGGGTAAATTACTTAATAGGATTTTTTTATTGTTGTGTCCAAGGTAAAAGAGGAAAAGACAAACGAAAATTTTATGGCAAAGTAAGTCGTAATGAAACAAGGTTTGGTTGTGAGGCTACAAAAAAGATTAGTAATCGAAAAAAAAGCAAGTTTACTTTGGTGCAATTTGTTAAAAAGTATAATTATTATCTCTCAAAGTCCAAACAAAACGCACCTCTATAAAAGTCATAGGAATATATCTTCTTCTGCAGTGATACAGATTGAGATGACAAATGATGTGGGAATCCCCTCAAAAGCATCTCATGATCTTATGGTGAGGTAAGTAGGTGGGATGGAGAATTTAAAATTTATTCATGAAGATTACAAAAACTACTTGTGGTTCAAAATAACAATAAATATGAGAGTTGGATTACAGGCGATGCATTGGAGTATTTACAGAAAATGCAGTTCGATGGTTCTATTCAAGTTGATGAAGATGATTTGATTACTAATATTTTTTGGTTTGATGCTAAACTGAGATCTGATTATGCTAATTCTAGATATGTTGTTTGCTTTGACATAACCTACAGAAGGAACAATGAAGGTTGGCCAATTGTGTTGTTTGTAGGTGTTAATCATCATAAAAAATCCATACTTTTTTGGTGCAACTTTATTATATGATGAAACTAGTTTAACTTTTGAGTGGTTGTTTGATATATTAACTAGAGCTATGGGTGAGAAAAAACCAACTGCTATTCTTACAGATAAGATGCAGTAATGACTAAAGTGTTAGCTTCCGGATGACCTGAAACACACCATCGTTTGTGCATTTGGCACATTTATCAAAATGTTATCATATATTTGAGTAGAGTTTTTTCTCAGTTTAGAGACTTTGCTAAAGATTTTACCTCATGTGTATATGATTTTAATGAAGAGAAAGATTTTATTTCAGCATGGAACATGATATTAGCCAAGTATGCACTTAAAGATAATGATTGATTGAGGCGCATGTACAACATCAAGGAAAATTTGGCTTTAGTATATGGATGACAAATGTTTTGCGCGGATATAACTACACCCCAAAGAAGTGAGAACATGAATAGTATTGTGAAAAATATGTCACTTATAAATACAAGTTTTTAGACTTCTTCAATTACTTTCAAAGACTCCTTGATGATCGTCGATATGAGGAATTAAAAGTTGATTTTAGATCAAATACAACTGTTCCATATTTAATGTTTCCAATTGAGATTTTAAAGCATGCTAGTGAAATTTATACTCTGGAGGCATACAAGTGTTTTCAACAGGAGTAGTGCTTATCTCCTGATTCTAGTCTAGAAATTTGTAAGGATGTTGATACATTTATAAAATATAAAGTTACTCCTCATAAAAAGAAAAATCATCATATAGTTACACTTGATAAGAAGTGTGAAAAAATTGAGTGTGACTGTAGAAAATATGAATTTGCTGAAATTTTTTGTTGTCATATTCTGAAAATATTTACGTGGAAAAAAATCATGAAGATTCCAAGTGAGTATGTATTGAAAAGGTGGACAAGAAAAGTAAAAATTGGATATTTTAGAGTTAATGATTCAATGGCCAACAATGCTAGTTTGGATCCAAAAGTAATTTAAAACATGTGATACAAAAAGTTGTGTGAGATGAATGTTCAATTGATTACCAAGGCGGCGAAAAGGGATGACACTTACAAGTTTGTTAAAGATGCTATGTTGAGCTTGTGTAAGATGATGGATGATAAGTTACAAGTTAATAAATCAAATGTCCAACAATAAAAAATAAGCCAAGAATCCTGGGAATTTGATTATGGTGAAGGGAACTCTACTAGAGTGAAAGGGATTAAAACAAAAAAGAAAACAATGTCAAGTAAGAGGTTGAAAGGTGGGTTAGAGCCATGGGGTCGGCACTAGGGGGTCGTTAATATAATGAATCTACATTTTTTTTTAAAGGTGGGTTAGAGAAGATTTCAAGAAAAAGAAAAGTAGCGAGGAAAACAAACCAAGCTTGAATGATTGTAATGGTTTCTACTCCATAACTTTCAAATTTTTGTTTATTTAGTATTATTTGTTGTTAAATTTGAACAACTTAAACCATTCTTTTTTTTATATAACACAGGGTGTAGATCAAACGATTTCCAGCATAGCGTGGCCATCATATAATGTGATTGGATCAATCATCAAATTGGTATTTGTTTTACTTATGTTAATCTATGATAATTTATGTTATAACTATCTAAAACTGTATTTTATTTTCTTGTTTTAGCATATATATTTTGTGCCAACAATTAGTAGCTCTGTTGGTAGTTTTAGTATAACTGAGACTCAATTTTCATCATTATTGGCATCACAACTTTCTCAGATATTTATTTTTCATACAAGTATATAATCTTTGATTAGATGACTTAGTACTACATATATTTATTTTTTATACAAGTTACACCATTTAGTCATTTAGCTTATTTTTTTTAATAGTTTACGATTGAGTATATATTTGATAATGCTTTACCAGCAGTCATATTATGCAACACTGAGATTTTTTTTGCAATATTTTGTAATTGAAAAGAATTACTATACATGAAGCAAAATAATAGAACTAGTGTCAACCATAGTTTGCAAAATCGTGATCCGGATCGTAGGATCGTACGATCCTACGATCCGGAAACCCAAAATCGATCCAGGATCGTGCAGAATCGTTTTTGCAGTAGGATCGTAGCAGGATCGGTAGGATCGGAGCAGAATCGGTAGAATCGGAGCAGGATCGGAGCATAATCGGAGTAGGATCGGTGGAAGCTTTGAGAGGTCATAACTTTTGACTCGGATTGAACCACGGGGCCTATAATATATCAAATTAAAGCTCGTTCAGAGATCTTTAATAAATTTCAAAGTTTATCCTTAACCATTATCTTTTTATCATCTTATTAGAGTTTTAAATTATTTAAATATATGTTTAATTATTTTTGAGTTAGTTTTTTATCAATAATATTCTGTCATTTATTTTTCTCAAAATAATAAGTTTTTGGATGTCTATTGTCTAGTATTGTGTGGCATCAACCAGTGTTTAGAAGATTATTTTCGACATTCATATTTGAATCAAAGGATTCAATAGCTTCTGTTATATACGTTAGATGCTTTGTTGGCATTTAAATTGAATTATCTTATAAATCAAGGAAATATTTTTGACATTGTATGTGTTATTATTATTGTGTTAATAGATATTTTATATTCTTTCATTTTATGATATGAAAATATAAATATTATTACTATGCGAGAATGATAGTTGAATTACAAGTTAATTTAAATTTGTACATGTAGTAATGTAATTTGATGTGTTGAGTGTAAATAATTGCATATATATACAAAATTAGTTATTTATTTATATGTAAATGACTTTTTTAGGTATTTTTTCTAATTATTAATCATGTATGATAAAATTTTAAGGGTTTTTGGTAGGATCGTACGATTCTACGATCCGATCCTGATTGATCCGATCCTGACCCTAAATCGATCCTGCGTAGGATCGCGATTCTACAAACTATGGTGCCAACTCAAAAATATTGAGCTCACTGAAGAATTGAATTATCTGGTAGAAGAAACTGTTGGAGTTGCAAGGTTGCAAACATAGTTACATATTGAAAATACATGGGAAAGATCATGAGTTTATAAGAGAAAATATATCTCCATTGGCATGAGGCCTTTTGGGGAGAGCCCAAGAGCAAAGTCATGAGGTTCTAGGCCCAAAGTGGACAATATTATGCTATTGTGGAGATATCTAAATTCTTTTCGATCCAACAATTGGTATTAGAGCCTGGACTGCCAGAAGGTTTAACCGCCGACTGTGCACAAGAGTTATGGTCTGATTGAGCCATGTGAGTACAATATTGACCTCGAATAAAGAAAGTGGGGGCTCCTATGTTCGGATCAAGAGAACCAGACACCAGCCAGGAAGTCCTAGTTGCGACTAGGCAATGAAGTCCTAGTAGGTCGGGTGGATCGAGGGGCAGGAAGACCTGGTGGGTCGAGGATCGAACGTGGGAAGCCTATGGTCCTTTGTTTGAGGGGGGGATTGTTGGAGTTGCAAGGTTACAAACATAGTCCCATATTAAAAACACATGGGAAAGATCATGGGTTTATAAGAGAAAAGATATCTCCATTGGCATAAAGCCTTTTGAGGATAGCCCAAGAGTAAAGCCATGAGGGTCTAGGCCCAAAGTGGATAATATCATGCTATTGTGGAGATATCTAAATTCTTTTCGATCCAACAGAAACAACTATAAAAATACTTTAATCTGCCTAACAATAATTGAATTAGCGTATGGAAGCTTCATGTGCTAACTATAGGGTATGAACAAAACCATTAACTTCATAGATGAATGGGCTAGCAATACTTAACACTGGAGAAGTTGAGTTTTCAAAATCTTGAATTTGTGGGAGTTGCATGCTATGAACCTAGATTCATATTAGTTGCATAGAAAGGTGAAGGAATTCCATGTGCCTTTGGAAGGTTAGTTGGATTACGATATGCAGTATAACCCTTAGCGGTTTCAGCTTCAAATGGGAGCTCTTCCAAAACCTAATCATTCAAACATATGCAAATGAATCTCATTAGCACTTAGTCAGAATTAGGTGGGAATCTAACAACAATATGGAAGTACCTATCAGGCAGTGCCTGATTAAACTTAGTTAGAATTAGTTAAAAAGATGATTGATTAAAGAGAACAATATAGGTAGTACTTGTAAATTTTCTGATTAAAACATTGTGCAATTCTCATTTAGTCATTTAGTTTATTTCTTTAACCGTTTACAGTTGAGTATATATTTGATAATATTTTACTGTTATGTTATAGGTGCATCAACCATCTCATCTTGGTTATTTTTGGACATATTAACCTAGAATAATGCTACAAAGGACCCAAAAGTGAAAATTTGTGAGGTTGTTGAGGAGACTATGCTTCGGATTGTTGTTAAAAGTTTCAATTATCCTATATTTTCAAGTATTTGTTCTTTTCTTTGTTGGGGAATTTGTGTACTAGATGAATATTGGGCATCACCTAGAGTTGCAATATTTTCTTTTTATAGCTAGTCAAACTCCACTCCAAACAGACGATCTCATCTGCTATTTACATATGATACAAACTAGTTTTAGAAAGTAGATGGACAACCTTCTCATGGCATCTTAATTATCTTATAAACAATGTATTTTGTTCTTTTGTCAGTTCCATGTATAGCTTGCAGAAATGATAAATAAAACTTGAATTTGCTTTCATTGATTTCGACTTTTTTTTTATCTGGGAATCTTGTGAAACCTTCATGAATTCATGATTCAACTAAATTATAGGATTTAGTTGAAGTTGTTCAAGATATTGTCAATGGAGATTGTCTTCATGGTAGTGGTAGTATTGTGGATGCTCTTATTAACCCACACGACAACCAAGACGTTGTTCATTATGGGCATTCTTTGTATCATCTTTGGAACTTGTATATATGCTTCTCCTCTTGTAGTGATGGTAAGAGCATCCTGACGATATACGAATCCCTCATTATACATATTCTTTGTGACTTTCTATCATGTTTATACATATATCTAATCTTTTGGATTTGATATTGAGGTTGATCATGTCCGAACACTGAGTCGATGGACGCTGGGGATGTGGCGCTCTCCGCTGTCTTCGACTGGCTGAACGAATCTCCGGCGAACCTGCAAGGAAGTCGAGCCGGGAAGGGATTCCAGGCGACGACCCTCCTACGCTCAAGTCAGGCAAGAGGAAAATGATAAAGTGGCTCCAAAGATGGGAGATCGCATACCTCCGGTGAAGTTTGTGGGCTCTTATATAGAGCTCTAGGGAGGCTTGTGCACACCTGTCGAGGCGTACACGTGTCCTTTGTCATACCTCAGTATGGGCTTACCAGAGGAGCATGCCTGACACCATACTGCTACAGTCCGAGCACCTCTCTGATGGGACAGCAGAACCTTCCGTCGTAGGATTTTGCGTATGGCCTGGTCGTCGAACATGCTTGTTGTCAGAAGATGTTCCCCAATGTCCCCTTGTCCTTGTCTCTTTTTTCCCCGAGCCGAGCGCCCATCCGCTCGGCAGGCATCGGTCCGACCGGGCGTAGGTATCGGTCCTACCGAGAAGATTTCACTCCATCGCGTGCTCGGCTGAGACTGTTCCTTCACAGTGTTGATGCTTTACGCCTCGGCTGAGCGGCTACCCGCTCGGCCCGGCGACCCTGTTCACCATGAGCGTCGGAGACCCGACTCCCCGTCGGGTTGTCTTTGATTCCGCTCGAACCCGTTCGACCGGTCGACCCAATCCTTCTCCGATCGGCCGGACCTCATGCTGACCCTTTTGACTTTTGACCTCTACGTGTCACCGGCTCCCCTCAAAGGGGGTCCCCCGTCCTTACGGCCGGATCAGAGGTGTTGTAGAAACTTGTGATTAAGACAAAAAGCGTGGAATACATGCGCCCTTCACACTCTCTCTTGTCAGCTTTATTAATGCAGTTTGCTGGATCACCTAGGTCTCCTCCCCTTATCTACTGATATGTTTTCCTTTTTTGATAGGTTCCAAATGGTTTGGGAGCCGTTTTGGCCTTTGCCCAACTGGTTATCTATGCTTGTTACTATAGATCCACACCGAAAAAGGAAGACAATGCTGAGATCGAGCTATCTGTTTAACATTTTAAGCTTCCATAATTTTTCTAATAACTTTCTAAAATGTTGCATCCCTCTTTTGGCAATCGAGATGTGTTTCCTTTTTGTTTGAAATTGTTGTTAGTCTCTGAACTCACTCCGACCACAATATTGCTACATCTCTTCTTAATTCAGAGGACAATTGAACTTCAATGCTAGCTTATTTTTTTATGTTTCTAATAGAATGAATATTAAATTCATAAATTTATCCTTGATTGATAATCAAATTATAATAAAGATTATCAACTCAAATTTGAAAGATTTCACAAGCGAGCATAACTTAGAAGCTCATAGTTTCAAATTGCAAACACAAACAACTGCATTAATAGCGAACATTAATTCATGAAGTTTTCACCAGATTCCCAGATAACAATTTTACCAAAATTCCAAACCTCTCAATGAATGAAAAGGTTTCGGAAAAATAGAACTAGTTCATTTTACATAGCAAAACAAGTTATATCACTTAGAGTTACATCAAAATGTCAAGTTATATCACAAAACAAGTTACATCAACCACATCTTCATCATCACAATCTAGGTACATACAACGACAACGATAGCAACTCTAAATTTTCTATTCAATGAGCATATTTCATCACTAAACTACATAGTTACATGATTATTGTTCCCATCATCCAAAACATCATTGTATTCAATTGCACCCTCGTAGCTAGTTAGAGCCGTCAATTTAGGTTGGGCCCGTCAGGTCAGCCCGCCCCGCCAAATAATTTAAGCGGGTTGGATTGGAATATTATCAACCCAAACCCGTTGTGGGCCGACTAGGCTATGCCCGCGACCCACACTGGTTGACCCGCGGCGGGCTTGGGTTGACCCGCGGCGGGCTTGGGTTGACCCGTGGGTTGAAAAATATATGTAAGTCAAGTTTTATGTCAATTTATTATCTTTCTTTGTTATAATTTTAAAATAAAAATAATATTTTTCATCCAATATAAGTACCCATTTGTGTTCATTTATATTTAAAATACATGTTTATGAATACATTTGATTGATGAAACTTTTTCAAAGTAAAACGTTGAAGATATGAAATATTTTTTTTAAAAAAAATTAATAGGCCCGTGAGTTAGCCCACCAAAACCGCAGCTCGCCTTGGATTGGATTGGAATGGAAATTTTCCAACCCGCTAAGTTGATGGGTCGGCCCGCCCCGCTCCGCCAAATACTTGGCCCGTCATGGGCCAATCCGCCCCACCACAGGTTGACCTGTCTGACAACTCTATATCCAGTACACTTCTTCAATTCTCTAATCTGTCACTTTAATTTTTTGTTATTCCTCTTCAACTTATTAATAATTGTCTTACTTTTCTCTGACAGTTCTGGGTCATGTCATAAGAAGAAGCCACATCCCCTTTCCTGAATTTCAAATCAACTTAACCAAAACTCAATAATCAAGAAACTCACAACACCATGTTGGTATAATGAAAACTTATTCTAAAATTTGGACATGAAAAAAAATCGTCTTCTTGGATTGGATTTCGTTTATGATGTCTGGAGAATAGCTCATAATCTACAATAACATAATATGTCAGGAGCTTCACATTGCTCATCGTTCATGCATCATTGAGTGAAAGATGATGCTGATGAAGAGACGACTACCATGATTTTTCTTTCCTTTTACCTAGACAACATCAATTTGCAAAAAAAGACATAAATTTGATTAAAACATGTAAATTTTGATGAAAAAATATAACAACAATCCCTAACATGCATAAAATGCCTCAATTTCATTAAAGAATGTCACACTCAACAGTATTTGTCTATCGTGTAAAACTTTTAAGTAACTTACACTTGCTACCATTTGCTTTATATGTAACTTACATTTAGCTTTGGCAAACATGAGGTTATCAAAGGTTACCCATTTCCATCAAAAACTAAAAATGAAAAAGGTAAAAGAGAATATACTCTATATAGTGCTTTCTCGTCCTTATGGGTTAAGAGAAGATAAAGAATTGGTGGATTACAGTGTGTGATTTGTCAATACCCTTCAATTTCAAGTGTTAAATTCAATAACTCATAGTCACCCAAACCTTTTGATAGATCTCTCTTTAAGAAAATGTGTAGAATTCGAAAGTACTAACTCTCAATTACTCCAATTTAGTTAATTATGCATAGTTAGCATGCAAGATAATTAACCATTCTTGATGAAAAAAATAACAAATTTAGAGATAAAAAATAGCGACAAAAGAAACATCTAAAAACAACAATTTTAATTAAAAAGAGTGTCTCATCCTTTTTTCCCCTAGATTTATCTATTCAACGTACCAAATTCATACATTGAACCTGGGTTTGCATGTTTGTTGGGTTATTGAATTTTAAAAATCAAAGTAATTTTGTGCATGAAATGCAGTAGGTTTTGTTCATAAGAATGTTCAACACCTTAGGAATTTTACATTTATAGCCTCTATTTATTTTCAGGTGTGTAGTATTTTAGAAGATAAAATATAGAAATCTGACAAGGTTAAAATTAGGACAAAGGATGATATTAGGGTGAAATAGTACTTGAAAATTAGCCAACAAAGCTCGGAGCTTGGGTCATCTAGGGTCGAGAGCAGGGCCTCGGAGCTGGCTGTCGTCGTAGGAGTTGGAGAACTAGGTCGTTGACGGGGGATCATGGTGGGTTTTGCTTAAGGAGGTCGTAAGAGGATCACGAGAGGTTAGGGAGTTCGCAGGAGGTGGTTTTTCATTGTCTTTTTGGATCACGATGGGTTTTGCTCAAGGAGGCCGCAGGAGGTGTCTGATCACGAGAGATTAGGGAGTCTGCAGTGTTAGGGTCGATTTGTAGCTAGAGGGGGGGGCCGGGTGAATAGCTCGTCGCACTCGTTGTCTTGCTTCGTGATGATGATATGCAATGGAATGAAACACAAAACAGACTTACAACGCTAATACAAAGAATTTACTTGGTATTCACCTCAAGAAGAGATGACTAATCCAAGAATCCACACACGAACACTCTCCATTAAGAAAAAAACTCCTTCTCGGTACTACCGGAGGTGGAGAAACCTTGTACAAGACTCACACAATAAGATACAAGACACGCAAGAAGAAAATACAAGAATGAAAATCAAAACCCTCTTCTTGCTTGACCTTGTTGATGGAGATGCCTCTAGACCCTTTGGAAAGTGCAACAACACTTCTCTTCCAAGCTCTTAGTCCGGCGGTGAGTAGTAGTGAAGGATCATGTAAGCGCATCGGAGAGGAAAACTTGCCATGACTTTATACTCGATGCTTCTAAGGCTCCCAATCAATTGTCATGTGAGATCCGCGCCATCCCAGCCGTCCGTTGCTTGCTAGCTACACAACAGTCATATCTCAATCAATTGGGGAGGCTTGAATCAATCAGCTGATCGATTCAGAATGCCTCTGTGCTATGTTGGAAATGACCTGAATCGATTAATCGATCGATTCAGGCTTCCTCTCATCCGCGAGAGAAAACCAGCCTCCAAACGATCGATCGATCAGTTGGCAGTGTCCAATCGATCGATTAATCGATTGGGGATCGTTCTGTGCTCACGACATCATTTCCCAATTGATTAGCTGATCGGTTAGGTTGTTGTTTGTCGTAGCACTGTGCCCAATCGATCAGCTGATCGATTGGGCTTGGTCCAATTTGATTAAATTGACCAACCCTAGCTTGCCCCGAGTCAAGTCTAGGGCTCTCAGATCCAATATCCGGTCAACCGTGATTTGTTGGGACTCCTCGTGCCTAGCATCCAGTCAACTTTGACCTGCTAGGACTTCTTCATCAAGTGTCTGATCAATCCTTTAACCCACTTAGACTTTTCTCCTCATGTCAAGTGTCCGGTCAACCTTTCACTTGGACTTATCGTCTCATGCCAAGTGTCCGATCCTCCATGACCCACTTGGACTTCCTTCCACCATATGTTCGATCACCCTTGACCCATCTGGATTTCTTTGTACCAAGTATCTGGTGACTCCTTTAACGTACTTGGATTTCCTAACACCAGGTGTCCAGTCAACCTTGACCCACCTAGATTTCCACGTGTTTGGCTTCACTCACCAGGACTTTCCATCTGTCTGGCTTCACTCATCAGGACTTTTAATCTACTTGGCTTCACTCATCAGTTCTTTCACTCTACCCGACTTCACTCATCAGGTCTTTCACCTACCTTCACTCACTAGGATTTTCTCACTGCCCAACTTCACTTACCGGGACTTTCACCTGCCTAACTTCACTCACTAGGTCTTTCACTTATCAGGATTTCCCAACTATCTAGCTTCACTCACTAGGTCTTTCACTTGGTTTCACTCACTAGGATTTCTAACTGTCCGGCTTCACTCACCAGGACTTCCACTTGCCTAACCTTCAATTAGGACTTTCCCATTCAAGTATTTGTTCAACTTTGACTTACTTTTCTCTTCTTCACATCAAACTGGTCAAACCTTGACTAGAGGAGAATTGCACCAACAATCTCCCCAATCGGACGATTGCTCCTGCAATCTCCATATATTGTCAAACATCGAAACTCAAACATCAAGACTCAACCTTGAGCCAACTCAAGCTTAGTCAACTTGGTCAATCTTGACCCAGGGATATTGCACCAACACGCAGGAGGTGGTTTTTCATCGCCTTTCTGGATCACGATGGATTTTACTCAAGGAGGCCGCAAGAGGTGCCTAATCACGAGATATTAGGATTTTGCTCCTTCTCTCCGTTTCTGTGTGTGTTGCATTTCTGCGTGCATGCGTTTTGCATGTGACTTTGCTTTTATATGAGTTTTGTGGTCCTAGGGGACTAGAGAAGACGGGTCCAGAGGATCCGTGTTGTATTTTGAGCTGAACCGGTTGATTTAAAAAGATTTTTTTTACTTATATTTGAGAATTATTTTATTAATTATATTATATTACTACCTACACGGGATCAAGATTTTAACTCCACTCCTATCTAAATCCAACAATCAATTTTGACCTCAACATATTAAATTGAGAACAGTAGGTTAAGTTGAAGACTTACGAATGCAAAACGTATGTGATTAATTCATGGAAAACAGACGAGATATAACAGGAGCGTCATAGGTTTATAGAATCAAGAAAGTAAAATATATGAAATGGATACTATTGAAATCTGATAGGCGGCAGTTCCCCAAGAGTTTTTATCCCACCCGTTTAGTGATCTTTCCTTGGGGCACAACATGTTCATTTGATCGACAAATTTCAGAGATAGTGGCTGGATATTAGCATTTGAAACCTGTCATTTATTGTTTGAAGCCCAAGGTACACCACATGAAGGCCCCAATGGCCTTTAGAATCTTGCCAACAGTAGCACTTGTCATTTTATGAACCACAACAAGAAAAGAAAGGAAGCAATTCCCTGATTTCGACTGGTGCCGAATTTACTAATACTAATACAGAGAATTTAGGATCAGGTCTGGTTTTTATTGCTGTTACATAATCAGTATATTGAAGCCAAAAAAAAAAAAATCAACTAGACTAGCTACCACTCGAAATCATTGATGCATATCACCTAATCCTAATGGAAAGTCTCTGAAAAATGTTAACGAATAAAAGAGATGAAAAGCAACGTAATGTATAGGCAGAAGACAACCAGAGGACTTTCTAAAGGGGCATGCTCTCTCCATCCTTATCGAGAGGCAGCTGTGACAGGCCCGCGTTGTCCCACGTTCCTGAAGCCTCACCACCACAGAACGAATGGAGAATACTGTGCAAAGACGCTGAAACGCCAGAAAATAAGAAGGAAAAAAAAAACAAACAAACAAAAGACAAGCAACTTCTCATTAAATCCACCTCCTTGATCTCACGAGCAGAACATAATTAAGAAGATTGCATTCTTAATTGATTAGGGTCGTTAGGGGAGGAGGGGTTCTTAATTTTAAATACATAAGAATAATGGCATTTTAATTGAATGTTCGACTTAATTTCCAGTGGGAAATAATGGTGGAAGTGGAAGCCCGATGTCCACGCGGTAGCAAATCCATTGAAAGCTCCATATCACAAGCCCAATTTGTGGCTTAAACACTGTACATGTGTTCGAAGTCCTTCTTGTGAACTTGTACCACGGCTCACAACTACATCAAAATAGAAACAAATTAACATTGCAGATGAAAAATAGAATCGAGCCAGGATTAGGCCAAACCAAAATCTATTTGTCCGTTCTATCTTCTCCCATGGTATGAATAGTAATTGTCCCTTGGGACGGATAGTCGCCAATGATCTTTTGACACCATGGTATGAATAATAATTCGGTATATATATTATACAAATCTATGAAAGGCTAGAAATAAGACAATGAACGAATCCCCTGCCGACTCCTCTGAAGAGAGAGCTCAGCGCCACTGGTGCTTCCGCTTGTCGTCTGTCGTCTACCCGGCGGCCGCGGCGGAGGCCTCCGATGCCATCGGGGCAGTCGAGTTCGACCCCACCGACAGGCTGTTGGCCACCGCCGGCATCGCTAGGAAGATAAGGTTGTACAGCCTCGCCGGTTTGGTTTCGTCTGAATCCGAGCCGCGCGTATATGGCCACGCCACCGCCTGCCAGGTCTGCATCTGCGCGCCGGCGAAGCTCAGCAGCCTGCGGTGGCGGCCCGGATCCGACGGCCGCATCATCGGGTCGGGAGACTATGACGGCGTGGTCACCGAGTACGATGTGGAGCGGAGCGCGGCGGTGCTGGAGCGCGACGAGCACGGCGGCCGCCGCGTGTGGAGCGTGGACTACTCGGCGCGCGGAGAGCTCGGCGCCTCCGGGTCCGACGACGGAACCGTGCAGCTGTGGGACCCGCGGTGCGGCGGCAGCGGATGCGCGGCCGCCGTCATGCGCGCCGACGGTCCGGTCTGCTGCGTGGAGTTCGACCCCGAAGGCGGGCCGTGGGTCGCGGCGGGCAGCGCCGACAGCCGCGCGTACGTGTTCGACATCCGTGCGGCGGCGGCGGGCCCGGTGGCCGCGTTGGGCGGGCACGAGCGGGCGGTGACGTACGCGCGCTTCGCGCAGGGGGGGAGCCGCCTGGTCACGTCGGGGACCGACGGGACCCACCGGCTGTGGGAGTGGGAGCAGGGGAGGCAGGTGCGGGAATTCCGCGGCCACGCGAACGCCCGGAGCTTCGTCGGCATGTCAGTGTGGCGCGGCGCGGGGCTCATCGGATGCGGGTCGGAGAGCGACGAGGTTTTCGTGTACGACCTCCGCTGGGCGGACCCGATTTGGGTGCAAGGATTCGGGCGGCGGACGGAGGCTAGGAGCGACCAGAACGGGTTCGTCGGGGCGGTGAGCTGGAGGCAGCTGGCAGCTGACGGCGACAGCGGCGCGCTCGCCGCCGGCGGGACGGATGGAACCTTGCAAGTGTTCGCCGCAAGGAAGAAGGCACATATTCTTACCGATTGATCGATTCGATCGATTCTGTTTTCCTTTTTTTTTTTTTGCAGTCTTTATGTCACTGATTGGAGAAACGTATCGCGGATTATACATCACATTGTTTCGATTTGAAAATCCAGAATTCTAACTAGGATTGTGTTGCAAGATTTTGCTTTGAAAACAACTGCTCGTCGACGAACAGTTGGTCGATCGTGTGGTTGCTCGATGCAAGAAAAATAAATTATACGGATCCAGATTTAAAAAATATTGTTTTTTTTAAATCGATTCTAAGAACACAAATTTATGGAACAGAATATAGAGAAATTTATTGGAAAAACCCAGAAGCAGCCTTTGAAAAATCTGCCTATCTTTAATGCTCTGATTGGATTGACAAATACGGCTGCTATGTTAAAAAGATGAATACGTCCTACGTCCAGCGTCCTCGCCTTTTATCTTTAATGCTCAGACAAATACGGCTGCTCTTGATCACATAAGGCCTTTTTATCTCCAAAAATGAACTGGGGAGATAGCGTGAAATATTACGTCCATCAATTTCGGATAGAACAAGATTAATTTGCTAGGTCTGTCAATGTTCTGACACCGAATACTGAAGAGGGATGACAGTGAGATAAGGGGTCGGAACACATCGCCCGAGAATGAGATATGTACAGCAATCGAAACTGATCGACGCTCAATCAAGAAGAAGATATCAAACATGTTTTCACTGATCTTGAAGCCAAACAGGATTTTTTAAGAATTTTTTTCATGCTTTTAAAAAGTTCACTTTCTTTTATATTCTCTTTGTGTGTCACTAAAAAAGAGGGTTCTGTATGTTGATCCTTTTTGTTTGTAAAACACAAAAACAAAGTTAGTTATTTTCCTAAATACAAAAATATTGTTAGTAATTATTTTTGGCCTCTTGTATTCAACATGGTCAACAAGTAATAGAAGAGTGGAGGTTTTCTCTTATTTTTGGCATTTTTCTCTTATATCTTTCAACTCACTTGAAAAGAGTGGAGTTTTACGAAGGTTTCTATACAGAGTCCTCGTGCAGTTGTTCCAGTCATCTTCTATTTTTAACTGTTCATCACAACGATTTTGCACGTTGTTATTGTTTTTTTTTTCCCTTTCATTTTAAAACTCGTGTCAATTGTTAAATAAGTGAAATTAAGAACTATTGTATTTATTACGTTAAACACAATTGAACTATCACGAGTAGATCAGGGCAATTTCAAAACTAGTAAAATTAGTCCAAGCTGCTATTTTTCTTATGTTTTATTTTTTTACTCCGTTTTTTGTTTCATCGCAACCTAATGACATGAAAATAGAAGAGACATTGTGGAACAACTTTAGCTCCTTTTGATGTTTTCTTTAGTACGCACATGTCGAGAGCTACATCGATTCTCATCCTATTAAAAATTATTCCTTTGATATCAGAAAAAGCTTAATTATTCATTTTTTTAAATAATATAAAAGTTTTGAGATCGAAATCAGTTGATAGATATTCATATATGCAAAAATTTAAAAAATTCTTTCCACCCATAGTTTAGATATTGAGAAATCGTTCCGTTTCATAATTATATTGATTATTTATGATTCCGCTATCTATTTATTTTTATATCCAAAATTTATTTTTTAAAATTTTAATTTTTAATTTTTAATTTTTTTCTATAAAATTTTATCGGAATTCTTTGAGCATAGGTATTATATTTGTAATACCATTTAGATATTATAACCCTCACATGATAAACGAACTCAAATATGCATGTACATTGGTTGACTTTTTCTAATTTTAATTTATCATAAATATCATCGTAAAGTTGAGTAGCAAAACCGACGATTTTAGTTAATTATAGTCAACGACCAAATTTGGAAACGGCACGGGCATTCCTCCGCCAACTTTGAGCCGAGTATATTACTATTCAGATACGGAGTCAAACGGCGGCCGGGCACACCTTCACGTTCCGGTCTCCGCTCCATGACGGCGGGCCCACACCATTCCCACCTCCATCTATAACCGGCGACGAAATTCAGAGCAACCAAATTGAGGTAGCCGCCGAACCAGTCGGTCCGATCCGGAAAAAACCACTGCGTTTCCTTTTCCAGAGGCTTTTTCAGTGTCCGAGATAGTCTCCGGAATATTCTTTAATTACTAAAATATTATTTGGCGTGCGAATCACGCATCTCCATCGCCGGCCACCCGTCGCCGCAGTATCCCTAAACCAGCGGCCACCTCCTAATTCTAAAAGTACCCGCCGCCCCGATTCGCCCGTCTATGTGGGACTGGTTGGATCAGTTTTTTTCCGCTTATGGAGTAGGTACATTGCGGGTGGAAAGGGAGTGTTGAATTTCAACTTAATCTGACCTTCACGAGTGTGCTTATCCGACGGTTTGTATTGCTCGATCACGTTGTCTGAGGGGAATCGTGCCCGTGCATTTTTTCTTCATACCCTTACCGGCCCCCTTAAAAAGGGTGTCCTCTCCTCCTCTCAGAACAAGCTACGCTGAAGGCGGTCTCTCGCTCGCTCGCTGATCTCTGCAAGTGGAAGGTAACGTTTCGATCCTTGCTGTTCCTTTGTGGATCTCTAATGGAGGCAATGATGGCAAAATCGATCTTTTTTGTTTGAAATCAATATTTTTGGCTTATTATTGTTATTATTATTTGGGCTGGGGATGATTGCTTCTTCCGTTGATGTGAATTTTCGCTTAGGCATTTTTGCAGGGGGATGGCGAACAACGACATCGAAGGGATCCTGAAGCAACTGCCCGACGACGGGCGCTTGCCGAAGACGAAGATCGTGTGCACGCTTGGACCGGCGTCGAGGTCTGTGGCGATGCTGGAGAAATTGCTCCGCGCCGGCATGAACGTCGCTAGATTCAACTTCTCTCACGGGACGCACGAGTATCACAGGGAAACCCTCGACAACCTCAGAATCGCCATGCAAAACACTGGGATCTTGTGCGCCGTCATGCTCGATACCAAGGTCTCATTTTTCTGCTCTCGACCCTAATTTCTTAACTTGTTATTTTGATGAGTAACCGTCCTCTCATTTCTGGTCATATATTTTGAGTTTGCATTTTTGAAATTTATGAACTTCATGGAACTCATAAAGGGCATACTACATTGACCTTAATCGATGTTGACATCACAATCAGTTGGATAACAAGATTTGGAATTACGATGATGACAATTTCTATTATCTTTTGTCCTTCTCCCTTTCCACCCCAAGTATCCTGGCAAGAAATTCGAATGTTTCTTGGGCATCCTTTTACGTAACATTAGAAATCATTGTCGTCGTATACCTGTAATCTAACTACACTTACTTCTCTATTGAGCAATGCTCATCACTTGTGGAGGTCTGCTTGGATTGCATTCTGCTGCAGTCCTGCTCTTTCTAGAGCTCTTTGCCAGGAGTTAAATAGCTTTCGTTTCACCTAACTAAACTAATTACAGCGTCATTATTCTGATCAGGTTTAGTAAAGAAGCAGAATTATGGCGAACCGACAAGAACTTGTCATGTTATCTTTTATTTGTTGTTCCTTAAGTTAATTTAAAATGTGCCATTCTCCTTTCTGATAATGGTGCAGAAAAATGAAAGAAATCATTGATAGAGATTTCTTTCATAAATTTCGGCCAGGCAAACTGGACTACAATCTACCGCATCTCATTTCCACTTGCTGCCATGCAATCTAATTCTGTACATTTCCATCATCTATGATGCAAACTAATGGTAAAAGACTGAATGAACATTTGGATGATATATTCTACTCTGCAATCAGTTTAGAAACAGAGCAACACCACATGAAAGTAACAAGGGCTCATCTATATACTGCAATAATCTCTTCTTTTCTTATTTCCTGGCACTTAGCATACTTATTCTGTGATTGTTCTTCTCTTTTGCAATCTATTCACTAATTGGAGTTCTTGTCTTGTTGAATGATTTGTTTGATTGTTTTAATCTGTACTTTATTGCTAATTAGTGGTTAATATAGCAGATATGTATTAATGCTATTAAAAGATTTTCCCCTGTATGTACTTTCTTTGGTTTATTTGGAAGTGAGTTTGGAAGGTTTATTTTGTTCTACACACGGCTTTTCTCACCAGCTTGCCTTTTATTTTCGACAGGGTCCTGAGATTCGCACTGGCTTTCTGAAGGATGGCAAACCCATACAACTCACGGAGGGTCAAGAAATCACCATCAGCACAGATTACAGCATCAAGGGCGACGAGAACAGCATCTCCATGAGTTACAAAAAGCTTCCGGTAGACCTGAAACCAGGAAACACCATCCTGTGTGCGGATGGCACGATAACCCTGACCGTGCTATCGTGTGACCCTGCTGCCGGAACCGTGAGATGCCGGTGCGAGAACACCGCAAAGCTCGGCGAGAGGAAGAACGTCAACCTGCCCGGTGTCGTGGTGGATCTCCCCACGCTGACGGAGAAGGACAAGGAAGATATTCTGGGTTGGGGTGTTCCCAACAAGATCGACATGATCGCTCTGTCGTTTGTGCGCAAAGGATCGGATCTTGTCACCGTGCGGGATGTTCTTGGGCCTCATGCGAAAGCCATCAAGCTCATGTCAAAGGTCAGAACTTTACCATGCAGTGGCTGTTTGAATCCAAAACTACAACTAGTTGTTGACGATTATCTGCTCATTGTAGGTGGAGAATCAGGAAGGCGTCATAAATTTCGACGAAATATTGAAGGAGACCGATGCTTTCATGGTTGCTCGCGGTGATCTTGGCATGGAAATTCCCGTGGAGAAGATATTCCTCGCCCAGAAAATGATGATCTACAAGTGTAACCTCGCCGGGAAGCCCGTCGTCACAGCCACCCAAATGCTCGAGTCCATGATCAAGTCCCCTCGCCCTACCCGCGCCGAGGCCACCGACGTCGCCAACGCCGTCCTCGACGGAAGTGACTGCGTAATGCTCAGCGGCGAGAGCGCCGCCGGCGCGTACCCGGAGCTCGCTGTCCGGATCATGGCCCGGATATGCGTGGAGGCTGAGTCGTCCCTCGACTACGCGGCCATTTTCAAGCAAATGATACGGTCGGCGCCGCTGCCGATGAGCCCACTGGAGAGCCTCGCGTCCTCCGCCGTGCGCATGGCCAACAAGGCCAAGGCGGCGCTGATCGTGGTCTTGACCCGCGGCGGGACCACCGCCAAGCTGGTGGCCAAGTATCGGCCGCGGGTGCCGGTGCTATCGGTGGTGGTGCCAACGCTGACAACAGACTCGTTCGACTGGAGCGTGAGCGACGAGAGCCCCGCAAGGCACAGCCTCATCCACAGGGGGCTTGTGCCGCTGCTGGCGGAGGGCTCGGCCAAGGCCACCGACTCGGAGTCGACCGACGAGATATTGGAGGCAGCGCTCAAGTCGGCAGTGGCGAAGGGACTATGCAATCACGGTGACGCCGTCGTTGCCCTCCATCGCACCGGCATTGCTTCCGTCATCAAAATCTGCATTGTGCAGTAACAAGCTGCTACAAATTAAAATTATAAGCCATCAGAGATAATTTATGTTGCTAAATTTTGCAGTGTTTTTTTGTCGAGTTTACAGTGGCAGTTGATGCAGCTTAGTTCGGGGGATAATTTAGTTTCTATAGGTATCAGACTGTTTGAAGTGTTCAATGGCTTGTGCATGATAGTGTGCAATTTGGAGATGGAGAGATCTTATCCACAGTGACAAGAGATGAATCCTCTTTATTACTATTTTTTTTTTGTTATAATAAATTGAGGCTTCCATGAAAGGTGCTCAAATTAATCCCTCGCCTCAATAAATAAAAACCCTGCTGTCGGCCAATTTTGTGATGGAGCTATTTGCAAATATGTGTACTGAAGAGATAAGATAGAGAGGGCGCTTCAGCGGGTGGCCACAAGCAGCAGCAGAAGAAGATGGCGCTTCTGTGGCTACGAACTCCGTCACTCTCGCTAACCTGTCGTCTCCAAAACCATTGCCTTAAAACTCCGTACTCTTTCTTCTTCTGTTGCTGTTGATCCAGTTAACTCAAATCCGTTCCTCCTACAGGTTCATCTTTCTCTGCTTAATTCTTGTTACTTTTCCCTGCTCCATGCTTTTCACACAATTCGCAATTTAATCACAGTGGATGCCCATGTGATTCAGTAGTTTGCAGGGTTTCTGGCTACTGATTCTGGCTGTGCAGATGAGCATCTTAAACCAATCCATCAGTGCAACTAGGCAACCAGCATTACCCCTGAAACGTTCGTCTTCACTGGATGACTGTCAGAAGCTGCAAATGACTCTGCCATTTTGCAGAACTAGTTCTCTCAAAGCGACAACAAAGAAGCCCTCTGCCAGGAACACAATTCCACTAGCCCAGTCCCTCTATCAAACTGCTCAGACGAATGGCGTATCGGAATTCCATCCCTTGAGTACAAGTTCCGTTCAGGGTTTGTTGGAAGAAGTGAGCAAAGAGGGTGACAGTGGCCGCTTCAAGCCCAGTGATCATGTTCTTGTTGTTTCTGTCTCTTCAGCTGTGAAATTGGACGAGAGACAAATTGAGCTGATATCTAAGAAGATGCAGAGGCTTACTGGATTCCAGGAATTGAGACTCGAAAACTCCATTGATCCATCATTGATTGCAGGGTTCGTCATCAGCTACTGCAGTGATGGATCTCATGCTATTGATCTAAGTGTGAAAGGTCAGTTGGCAATGCTAAAAGCGCGGCTTGAGTCGTCAGATGTCAAACAAATGGGGTTGCTCTAGCAACTGAAGTGAGCCTGAGCAATGAATATGAAATCGGGATGAGTATAATTTTTGTTCTGCTCAGCTCTTATGTTTTGAGACTAGAGATGAGTGTACACAAGTAGGCTAATTAACTATTCCATGTACGGATGTAAAGAAAAATGTATAACCAAGCAACTTCCCTACATCAAGTTTGTCGAATGCTTGCAGGGTTTGATTTTGGTAGGAGGACTAATGACAATAAACAATGCGTACTCCAGTTTTGATTCATGATGTATCTACCAACCAGCTATCTCTTCACTCTTCCTCGATACTAAGGAGAAGAATGCTGTAAAATTTGAAATTCATCTGATGATGTTGTAAAATTTAAAAGCAAACAAGTTACTTAGAGGATTGTCAAAGACTACCACATGAGGCAGACACCAGGTCGCAATTCTAGGTGCTTGCTTGTTATGTGCCTTTGTTTACGCTGAGTGCCATCTTCATTCAGCAGTCATCACGCTTCACCATCTGAATAGATTGGCATCCGAAATCAGAACTTGAAATCAAAATAAACAATCAAAGCATACTAATGAAGAATTCAATATGTCAATTTGGTCTACTAATCAAGAATTCAATATGTCAATTTGGTCTTGATTTGATAATATTACTACGACAACAATAATAACAAAATCTTATCCCACTATACGTCATTAGGCTCTATCCCCTATTATATCATCATCTATATTTAAATAAATTTTATCTTATTTTATTATTGCTAATCAAATCTTTTTTTATCTTTCTCTTCCTTGTTTAATGTGCATATTTATCATAGTTCCATATCACCTATATATCATAGTTCCAAAAATATTTATAAATCGTCAAAGTACATGTATGTGCTGGATCGAGAAGCGCTAGAGGGGGGGGGGGGTGAATAGCGCTCGTGGCTTTCACGTGTTTCGTATTCGAAAATTCAAGTAACGCAGCAGAAAATAAAAACACACACAAGAAGACTAAGATTTACTTGGTTCAGAGTCTAAGGCGACTCCTACTCTAAGGCCCGCGATCGTAGATAGCTTTCGGTGGGCAATCACTATCAATTCGTAAGTCTTTTACAATGTTGAAATACAAGTACTAAATAATGACTTTATACCGACAATATGGAAGATGAAGAAGCTAGTCGTCGTCTGTTGGAGTGTCGATCCCGGTCAATTCTGACCCTGCACAGAAACTGTTAGAAATGTTCTCCTGCAAAACAGAGTTAGAATATAGCAGAGAATATATAGGTAAGTAAATGGATAGTCTTCGGACTGCCCGATTCTGACTTTGGATTTCCGACCGAAAATCCTAGGTCGAACTGACGCCTACTGTTCCCTCTTCCAGAGAACGCGTCCTCACCTACTCCCCTCAGGAGAGATTACTTGATGCCAGTTCGGTCCTCCAGACCAACTGGACTTTCTGCCTAGGGTTACCACCTCCTAGGACCTAAGGTTACCGCCCCCTAGGGTTTTTCTCCACTTAGGGTTACCAGTCCCTAGGACCTAAGGTTACCCCCCCCCCCCCCTTAAGATTTTCCTCCACCTAGGGTTACCACCCCCTAGGACCTAAGGTTGCCGCCTCTTAAGATTTTCCTCCACCTAGGGTTACCACCCCCTAGGACCTAAGGTTGCCGCCCCTTAGGATTTTCCTCCACCTAGGGTTACCACCCCCTAGGACCTAGGGTTATCACCCCCTAGGGTTTTCCTTCACCGAAGGTTACCACCCCGTAGGACCTAGGGTTACCACCCCTAGGATTTTCCTTCGCCTAGGGTTATCACTCCCTAGGACCTAAGGTTATCGCCCCTTAGGATTTTCCACCTGCCTAACCGCAGTTAGAACTTTCCTGAAACCTCATTTAAGCACGTTAGATAATAAGGAATCTTAACTTTGAATCCCTTTGTCATTATCAAAACCTAGGTTCGATCGTCGGATGCTTCCCGCACCAACAGTATGTACCATCTTAAACGTATCTCCCAGAGTTTTCCCTCAATAGATGCAACCCAACTTTCTCTTTAATATTTTCATTTCTTATCCTATCTATCCTTGTATGTCCACACATCCACTTTAACATCCTCATCTCATCTTCTGCTCATGTGCTCGAGTCATTGCCCAATATTCAACTTCATATGACACAGCAAGTCTAACCGTTATTTTTTAGAACTTCCCTTTAAATTTTAGAAATACTTTACGATCACATAAAACGTCGGACGCTTTCCTTCATTTCAACCATCTTACTTGTATTATATGTAAGATATCTCTCTCAATCCCTCTATCCTTTTGGGAAAATGATCATAAATACTTAAAACTCTCAGTTAAAAAGATAAGGATTTATAACTAATTCATAATGTAATCCTATTTTTATGGGAAATTATGGTACCATGTCTTAATTTGGTAATAAAAGAAAATTTTCAGTTTCTATTGAGTTTCAGGTTTGAAACCTGAAAACCCAATCAAACCAAAATTCAATGTTATGGATATTCATAAAACTATATACATTTAAATACGTATATTTGTGAAGAAAATAATCTGAATGAACTATTTGATTGATTTTTATAGAATTCAAAAAGGAAAAAGATTTTTATTTTTTATTTGCGGTGATTTGAAGCTTATTAATTTGAGTTTGTGTTTGAAAATTTTAAGTTTATGAATTTCAATATAATTTGGAATTTTTCTTAAAATACAAAAAAAAAAAAAACCTAGCCCACCCTAGCCATGTACCATCTTGTTACCTTAAGACAGCCCACTTAGCTATCACCATCTAATCCAACAAATGAAGGACCAAATACAAAAATTGAATGCAAAATTAACCTTGTTTTAATTTTCTAGCCTAACAATCTGTCTTAATGAAAATAAATTTCCATTTATTGGCAAAGTCAACATTTTCCGACCCATTTAAACAGCCACGTACCTGGTCAGTTCTTGGCTTCTAGCAAAAGTTCTTCAGATACCAAAGCCAAAGAATCTTGAAGACTTGGAAATCAAAGAATAGACTAACTACTGTTAACATGAATTCCTTACCTTCTTTAGCCAACATACAAGCTTAATCAGCTGTTATAAGTCTTACACAATAAATATCAAACAGTATTAACCTATCTCATGTATTTTCACCAGAATAATCCATTTTGTTTTTCTGATTATATTGTTATTCTATCATTTTTTTTTTGCAAGACGTAACACTTTCAATGGATATAACTTGTTGTGTCATGTCATTCCAAATTTTAAAATATCCACTACTTGTTTGTATCCATCGCGTGTAGTTGTTCAATGATTTACTCCAATTTGTAAACCATAAGCAAGGAATCCATCATACAATCATATCTCAGTTTAAGAAAAGACATCAATAATTTTCTCCTACTGTCCTCCCTACAAAGGAAAATACCCCTGAAACTGGAAAACACACAAGTATCAACAATCTAATTATTTACATGGATGCATCTGTAACCCTGCTGGATTTCTTTCAGAAATCATCAAATTAACTACTCAGTAACACAAACAAAATGCACACTAATTGCAGGGAGGTAGAAACATACGGTTTTGCCAAAATTTCTCCTAGCACCTCCAGTGTCGCATCCCTGCTGGGTAAACAAAGAATCATAAGAAGAAAAAAATCTCAAATTTATCAAGGCAGAAACCCTAGAATTATTTTTAAAAAAATTGATTTTGATCAGCTAGTCCATACACTTGCTAAGAACAGTTACCGGCGCAAGCGTTTCTGCTATTCAAGAAAGGGAATCGACAATATAGGGTCACCGACCCAATAACTGGCTGAGGGAAAAGAGGAGGGAGAAATCTCAGAAAAGGGAAGCGCTCCATCCCGAAGGAGAGAACGAGGACGAACGACTGGCGAACATCACCCAGTTCCCCGGCGACGCTCGCTGCTCCGCGGCTGGGCTGAGCGATTGGCTTCCCAGCCTGCCCATGGTCGGCAGTTCGATCCAAACTAATGTCGGTAACCCTCGCTTAATTGCCCTAATGATAACTTGACACGTGGGCGCCGCGTTGGCCTCCGCAACGTTCCGGTTTGGCGCGACTCGAGGCCGAGTGCGAGCCGTCCGCGTGCGGGAACGTGCATGCGCAGGTCCTCCCACACATCTCGGATCCAATATCATCTTCCAAATTCCAAACGGCATAAGAACCCATTCATAGATCGCCACGTGGAAAACATAACCAGATTACACAGCGTCAACACGGATCATTCAGTTCAGAGGCCGCAGGCGATCAGGCCAGGCGGTGCCACGTCGGATAAAGCACGAGAAAAAAAAGGCGTTTGGTCTGGGTCGGGATCGGAAGGCGGACGCGGTGGTGCAGTTCGTTTCTTTGACTGTCCCAACGCCCGCCTCCTCCCGACCGATTCCTCCCATTGGTTTCCGCCTCTTTATTTATTGAACGCCGAGAGGGCGACGGCGGCTTCGAATCTATAATTCTGCGTTCAATTGATCGAGCTCCACCGATGGCGTCCTCCTCCTGTGGCTTCGATCTCCGTTCCGTGGCCACGGCGAGGGAACTACCTCTGTTGATGGAGAAACGAGGAGGTCCCTCGCTCTGCTGTCGTCTCGATGCCCGATTGACGTCTCGTAGGAGGAGGAGGATGTGCGCAGAGGCGAGTCTGACGATCTCGAGGAGCACCGTCGCGACGGCGGACCGCCTCTCGTCGGAAAGGCGGGATCTTTCTGTCTCGACGCGGCCACCGCCGCTTTACTTCAACAAGGCGGTGGAGGGGGAGAGGGCTCGTGCCACCCCCGAGAAGCTGGAGCAGTGGATTATGGATTCGATCGGAGAGGTAGGCATCTCGATTGAATCGGGTAATTTTTTTTTCGTTTATCTTTCCTGAAGTTTTCCTGACCTATCGAGCGATCGACATTGCAGATCGTGCGGAACATCGAAAATGAGCCCTTTTTGATGCACATCTTCTCCGACTGCGGCGGCGCTTCGGGATTGAGGTTGGTTAAGGAAGAGGCGTTCCCGGAGCGCTGGCCGCGGATCAAGAAGCGGTGGGAGAGGACGAGAAGCGCGCCCGACGCCGTCATCCTCGTGGAGCGGCTACAAGGGGACGGGGAGGACGAGGAAGACAGCGCGATCGGCGCCGGCGGATGTGACAGTCACGAGACGTGGGCGCTAGTGGTGCAGGGCCGCGGCATGGACTGCGCCGCCTGCTACATCCTCAACACCACCCGGGTGATGTCGGCGGTGGGATTCTGCACCCACTTCTGCCTGGTGAGAGCCCAATGCTTCGGAGATCCGGTGGATGTGCAGCTGATGAACGCCTGGTTGCAGAGGTAAATCAGCCATTCTTTCGATGGATTGGAGGCGTCGGTCGAAGACGATGCCCGATTGGATTCTATTCACTTAATTTCTCTACCAATTGAGAAGCAATCTGTATCTAAAAGTCTTTTTCTTTTTCTTTTGTAAAAAATAATAATTGATATTCAATGCTGAATAAAGAAAATTTCATGCCTCGACTTCAGATTCATTTGAATTTGTTGTTAGATAACAAAAGTATTTCTCGAATTGAGTTCCACATTTATTGAAGATCGCCAAATGATTCTTTTTTCCTTGTCTAACTCATAAGATATGAGGATAACAAGGATAAAAAAAACAAATATTATTACTTTCCATAGTTTGATTTGGAAGGAAAAATTTTATTTCTTTCTTTTTAAGACAAGACAACTCCTTTCTTCTCTTTCACTCCAACTATTATATTTCTTTCTTTTTTCATATTTTGTTCTTCTTCAGATAAACAAAGCATAAATATATCATATTTCATCCAAAAACGTAACTTCTGATAATCGCTTGCAAGCAACTTATCATTCAACTTTGTTCAGCTAACGAAAGGACAAACTAAACACTTCAAATTATCCTCGATTTGCTTTGAAAATCATTTGCAAACGTCGTTCTCTTGGCCTTACATTTAATAAGGCTTCAGTCCACGTTCAACCTGCGGAAGGATTAACTAATGGAGTTTAATCGGAATAAAAAAATTGATCACTTCAGCCAATTCAACCAATTAAACTGAATCAGTTAATAAAACAGAGAAAAAAATTATCCAATCCGAACCGAACTCTTCTTTGAAGTTTCCGCATACGCTTGTTTAACTCATGCATAAAAGGCCTCAAACCCAAGCACGAATTTGTGCTGTCGCATGAGGAACATGCGATGCATGCCTTGGTGGATCATGCTGAGAACTGAAAATTCCGAAGGTACCAGGAAAAGTGTATAAATTGTCAGGAAAATTGAAAATTATTTAAACACGGGTAAATATTCCATTTGTAAAGTCTTGAATGGAACTACAAATGATTTGGGAATCCACTCAAAACACATGCAGAACTAAAACAATAAATTGGTTATATAAGCTTACTGATTCAAGTGAAAGCCCCAAGGAAGTTACATCGAAGTTGCTTCCCTTGACTTGGTATAGGAACTGATTCATTTCGTTCAGTTCAGCAACTGCTTGAACTCTTATTATTTGACAATGATTTT
This sequence comes from Zingiber officinale, assembly GCF_018446385.1. Lineage (NCBI taxonomy): Eukaryota > Viridiplantae > Streptophyta > Magnoliopsida > Zingiberales > Zingiberaceae > Zingiber > Zingiber officinale. Next base: position 19,730,410 of record NC_056004.1, read on the forward strand.
AAACCCACATCGATCTCCATGTTTTAGTTAGGCTTATTACGTAATCTCTTGTTTCTTCTTGATACCACTTCGGCAGCCCAACTCTTCCCAACATCAGTCTGAAATTTTCCTGCCAATTCGCAAAAAAAACTCGAATATTAAGTTGATTGCATGAAACAGGATTCTAGCTATAAATACAATCTATTTCTCTATTACCTGCAGTTGAAATAAAGAACTCGTCCAAGATCTTCCCGTGTTCTGCAAGAATGCTAGATCGCTAAGAATATAGTTCAGTTGTGAATAGGCTTATGTATTTCAACTGTAACTCCACTCAACCTAGAAATCTAGTATTACAATGTCTTATCTGCTGAATTAAAAGAATTTGATTGCCGACGAACTTTGATATTGCAAGGGGTTAAGTCTAGCGGAAATACCAGTTAATGTAAATAGATTCTAAACCCAGCAAGTTGCTGCATGCGTACAAAAGATGGCATGCCAGAGCATTTTAACCAGAGTTTCCTTCTTATTTGGTTGGTTAGGTTAGCAAATTTTAATTTGTTCGCAACTAAACGCACTTAAAATCTTGCTGAGTTGTAAAATCTACAGCAAGAAAGAGGAATATTAGAAAATGCTCAGCTCTTGGTGCACTTCCGTTGTGTTTAGTATATGGTGGATTGGTACAAATTCAACCAAAATGCATGGAAATGTCGAACTTCAAGGATTGTGAGTGGGTTAAGAAGTGCTTCAATTCCCAAAGACTTGCCATCACTCATCCTTCCATGAAGGCCTTGTGAGAAAGAAATCAACAAAGGACAATTTTATATGAAATTAGTAGCAGGTTCTTAGTTCGGTACAAATAAAATGTATATCCGAGCATAGTGTTGATAAGGATAAACAAATATGAAGTATATAATATAATGGGTTTACATTTTACATTTTTTAGTATACACATTTACACATCAATATATGTGCATATCAAGAAGATGAGCGTTTGGCCTTAGCTAATGGTATATCAGTATAGCCATGAGATTAATGCAACCAACTCCAAATAGTTCGGAGTCTTGGGACTAACACCTCATTCTCAAACATACAAAAAAAAGAGAAAAATTACCTGTTTCATATTCCAAAGCCTGAAGAATCATTTCTACCTGCACTCAAACAAAAATTTAAATGAAACAAATACTAACGGAGTAAAAAAATCCGTGATATGATAGGAAGAATATTCTTAAACTCTATGCGATCATATCTCATCATTATTGTCAAGCTATATTTATTCCAACTATCTAAGGATGGCTATATGCAGCAGAACAATACGGAAGGCCCATATTGACCATATTATGGGTGAGGCATCCAACGAGAGGAAGAAAACACCAAAAATTGACAGTTCATGTTGCATTTCCTCTTTTTTTTTTCCCATTACTCCAATTTCAAGAACTAAAGGAAGTATTGTGACCTATATCACTTGAATATCCAAGAGAAACTTGTAGAAGTACAGTGAGGATAGATTCTTGGAGAAGTTGCAACCAATTATCATTCAATTGCATTTAGTAAAAAACATGAGGTTTCTTAAAGCTCCCTTGTGGTGGTTCACAAAGGTACATAGAATCAGATTCTTTTTGAATAGGTGAATGATTCACAAAGGTAAATTTATAGCATTAAACAGAGTAAATTATAAAGTCCCTACCCCATGACATATTTTGTACATAGAATTTACTTTTTTCATCAGTGTCTTCCATAAACTTTCCGTTCAGTCTTGTTTTAGTAATTATGTGGGTCATAATAAAAAATACACCTTATGAAGCATAATTAAAGGTTGTGCATTCCAATAAAACATAAACCAAAAATTTGGGTATATATATGAATAAAAACCAATGTTTATATACTTATACGGAAAAAAAATTCCAAATGGTAAGAAATCCACCTAGTCCTATCAATAGCAAGACATGCACAACAGCGACTGTGTTACTTGAACTCGGGAAAAAGTATTTACTCATTCCATATATGAGTGTCAGACATGGTATTTTTTCAAAACGAGGTCACCAGGTTCATCAGAAAACAACCTAAATTTAGGATACTAGTATAGGAACACGATATTATACCTAACGAAATAACTAGTGGTAGTTAAAGCACATTATAACATAATTAAACAGTGGCATTTATAAGTTATATATCAGCTATATAAGTTCTAGGGCTTACAATTTTAACCCATACCTCATAATTTATAGTTACAAGATCTTTATATGAACAGTTATATAAGCCCTAGAACCTATAAATTATTTATTGTATACTTTACCCTATACCTCATACTGCTAACCCACCTCTGAGTTGCGCTCCCTTCTCTCTTGAACAGATCCCCCCTTTCCTCTAATGTTATGTGAGACATCCACCTCATTGTGACACATGCACCGAAGCAGCGCCACTTAAACCCTAACCCACATCTCAAACACAAGTTGCCCCCTTCCCTCCCGATGTGAGACACCCCTTTTCTTCTTCCTCTTTCTCTAATGAGGATAAAGATGGTAAAGATGGTAGTCCAGATAAGAATTAGAAATTGATTTCAAATTACATTTACCATATTTGGACTATAATCTCAACCATATTTATTTTTATTTCTATATTTGTTATTACCATATTTATTATAATATTTTCCATATATTACTTTAACAATATGTATAAATAGGTTTGTTAGCCTACGATAAGAAATACTTCTTTCTGTTTCTCTCTATTTCAATATGGTATCAGAACAATGATCCTTCGCTTTTTCTTTTCTTCCAACCACCATTAACCCACGAATTGTTGCAAAGAATGGCTATCAATTTGAGCAAGTTGGGCTCCGAGAGATTCATCTGTACCACGTTTGATGACTTTGTCATGCTTGGCCTCCAGGGCCTCTCAAAGGGTCTCGCCATCGGCATCAACTGCATCATACTTTTGGGTCCTGCATTGCTAGGCGGGTGGATTTCTATGCGACCATCTTCTTCCCATCGAGCAGCATCTTAACACCGGAGATGGTGGCTCCAATCGTGATCGGAGCGGTCGGCGTCGTCCTCGCCTTTCGCATCGGCTCCGCCGCGGCCCTTGCCCGACAGAGCTTCTTCTCGCAAGGCATGAAACAAATATCATGCATCCTCTTCCTCAACTCCATCACCACCTACCTCCTCCTTGCCCAAATCTTCGCCAACACCAAACTGCTCAACTCAGAGTTTGACCACATCTCCATCTCCGCCGCCATGGCCAACAACGCTATCATGTGGGCCTAGGGTTGTAAACGAGCCGAGCCAAACTGATCTTTGGGGTGTTCAAGCTTGTTTGATAAGATAACCGAGCCAAGCTTAAAATAAATCAAACTTTTGAAATGATTGTTCAAGCTTGACTTGGTTTATTTTTTATAAGCTTGAGTTTATTTGAAACTTGGCTTGAGTTTGGTTCGTTTAGATATTATTAAACTCTCAATTCAAGCTTGGCTTGAGCTTGATGTAAGCTTGGTTCGAGCTTGGTTCGTTTAGATGTTATCGAGCTCTCGATTCAAGTTTGTTTGATTATTTGAAACTTTTAGTTGTTTAATTGGTTATTGAGCTTGATAATTTAAACTAATTTATTTATTTTATTATTTATTTAGCATATTGAAAAGAGCTTTATTAATGAATATGATTCGTGAACATTGTTCACGGACGTTGTTCACGAATGTTAACGAGTTGAACACATATGTGTTCAAGCTTGTTTGTTTAGTTTAAGCCCCCAGGGCGTAGCGCAGACGGTGGGCGCATGGTATCTCTGGCGTAATGGCCAAGGGTCGATTCTCAGGAACTGACGACCTGGGGTTTACCCCGCCATGCGTCTATGGCCTGTGTACCTGCATGAACCTCCCTCCATATCCGTGGGGCCGGCACTAGGGGGGCCGCTAAGGTAGCGGATCTACCTTTTTTGTTTGTTTAGTTTAACGAGTTGTTTAAGCTTGTTTGTTTAATTAATCTTGTATATATTGAATGAACATAAACAACCTCTTACCAAGTAGAACACCAAGCTTGTTCAGAATGCTTAGTTCATTTACAACCCTATGTGGGCCCTCTTCACCCTCACGCTTGATCTCTTAGAGTTCAACCCGTCGTCGTCGCTCTAGATCACCATCTCCGAGTTCGTCGTGAGCTTTTGCTTCGTTTGTGTCGTGATACGCGGGTGTGAGCGTTAGTATTAGCCCTAAGAGCTAATTATAAGATGATTAGGTTTATTGGGTTAATAAGTCCAATCCGAGTTAAACTCATTGGGTTGGATGAAGTCTAATCCAAGTTAGACTCATTGAGCTAGACTCAATTGAATCCCCCCATTAAGATTAATGAATATTAATAGAGATTAATTCATCATTAATCAAAAGAAAACCAAGAGACACAAGAGGGTTAATGCCCATTAATAGAAATTAATGGATCATAAACCAAAGGAAGATCCCTTGGACGAGTACAAAAGGTTTGTCTCATTCATTTTCGTGGATTAGTCTCCTTCTTCCTCCTTAGCCAAGACCCCCTTACTTGGTTGCTAGCACAACCTTAAGTGTTTCTTCTCCAAGTCGTGAGTTCGTGAGACGAACAGGAGAACGTGTTCGTGTGGATATCATAGGTGCGAACACTTGATTGCACTGAGATATGCATCCAAAAAAAAGTTGTTATAAGGAGTTCGTGTTTACGCAACAAAGGTAGAACTCTCAATTCAACTAGTATATGGTTTCCTTCGCATGGATCTTCTGGAAAAGATCTTGTTTATTCCGCTGTGCTTGTATTGCTTTGTGCTCAAGATCCTAACACTCTTCACCCTCACGCTTGACCTCTCTAAGTCCAACCCGTTGTTGTCGCTCTAGATCACCATCTCTGAGTTTGCCTTCGTGTGCTTTTGCTTCGTTTGTGTCGTGATGTGCCGGCAGCGGTAGAGGATCCCCAAAGGCCAATTGATCAGCGACTTCCACGTCTGCCTCCTCAGCTTCATGATGCTCGTTAGGGTGTTGATGGAATCTATAGGCATCTACTCCGTCACCGGTGCGTTCTTCGTCAGCTTCATGATTCCCAGCTACCCCATCAAGGTGGCGCTGAGAGAGAAGATGCACAACGTCATCTACGACATCATGATACTGCTTTATTGCATCATGGTTGAAGACGGATTTGAGACACATTTATACGGAAACAACAGACAAGTGGCTACCATTATCATTCTAGTCTCTGTTATCGGCGTCGTTGATAAGATCATTGACATGTTCATCGTCTCTAGCATGTACACAATGACGTTATACAACGACCGCTCGACTTCTTGTTGAACTCCAGAGGCCTCATCGAGTTAGTCATCCTCAACATCGGCCACCTCAAGCATCTAGTCCATGAGGAGTTGTTCTTTGTGTTGGTGACGATTTCGGTGGTCATGACAGTGGTGACGATTTTGGTGGTCATGACGTGGCTACAAGCAGCAGACCGTTGATAGAGTGTTAGAGCCCATCAATCCCTACCTCAAGATCATGAATGAGAACGCCCTCGCCAACTTGTCGAGCTCAGTAGTAATCTTGAGCGACCGCATGCTTGCAACAATGACAGGGAGGCGCTTGCTTATTGTTGGTAAGCCATCGAGAAAGTGAGGCAACTGTGACTGCCAATCAACAATAATCTCTTCCTTCATCCTTTATTCTTATTCCTCTCTCCTTTTCATCTACCGCCCGGAGTTGTACTCCTTTCTTCTCTTTTAAAATCTTTTTTTTTCCTTTTTCTTTTCACATCCTCTATTTTGCCCTCTATTTCCTATTTTATGTCTGTTTTTATCTGTCCCCCGACTCTTTCTCCCTTCACTCTGCCAAGTCTTTCTTCTCCTCTTCGACAAAGTAGCGACAAGGGTTGTCTTTGATCTCAATGACTGTACCAATCCTCTATTTCTCTGCTTCTCGTTTTTTCTTCCAGCAACTTTCTTCTTGCTAAATTCTAACAAGTACAAGCAACTTCTCTTCCTCAATTCCAGCTTCTAGGCAACGTCAGCAACCTTCTTATTCCTCTTTTCCAGCAACTACCTCAAAAGCAACAATTCCTTATTTCCCAAGCAACAATTCCTTATTTCCCTTCTTCTTCTTCCAGCCACAAGGACCAGGAGCAAGTCTCTTTCTTGTCCTCTCCTTGCTCTCCTTCATCAGCATCAGGAAGCACTACAACTTTGGCGCCACGGGAGCATGTCCATTAGCAGATGCAGTCCGCGGTCATCATTTTTCGAGGTAGGCTAGTTCGTGCAGGACGAGAAGTCTTTTCATGGCGACTGACCCTCGTTATGATCGCAGTCCAGCCTATCATCATCCTCTACTTCTCCCGCTGCCAGCCTTGAGGGTGCCGGAGGGGGTTCTTCCTATGGTGTGCCCCAGCGTCGCCTCCCACTTTGTTCAGGATGGGGTCCTCTCTTCCTGTTGGCCTTACGGGACTGCTGCTTGATGGGGGATTACTAGTTTATCATTTTTTTTTCTACTTCCCAAATACCGCCGCTTGTCAACGAGATCCTCATCCAGATTTCTCACTTTTTTTATAATACGGAGGTCAAGGTGCATGCTGCTCACCAGCTCTCCTACTGAGAACATATGTGGAGGTCAAGACACCCACCACTAGTCATGGAGATCCTTTTCCAAATCTTCTAGCAGTTCACTGGCATCAATACCATGTTCTATGCACATTCTTCATGGCATTCTGGTGTCCGCGTCTATCTGCGCGCGCCTTCTTCATGGTCTTCTAGTGTTTGAGTCTATCCGCATGCACATCTCTTTAATGGCTTTCGTGTTGTGCGCCATCTTGTCTCCTCGTTGGCCTCTCCCTCCGCCTTCATTAGAGTGAAATCAAGATAATTGAAGAAATGCCTTGGGATGTCAAGATTGCAGCTTTGGGTCATTTCTGGCTCGCTTCCTTTCGTTTGCATCTTCTCAAATCTCACCTCCCGTCACCAGAAAACAGGACACAATGAACTTTTTTCCAAGTTTTGCTCAGCATACAACAATAGATTTTCTTCCTTTCCTCATCTGCTCCACTAAATTTCAGCCACAAAAAACTGCAATCTTCTTTCTCTGCTCCTCTTTCTTTCAACAACAGATCAGGTTCCAGCCTTCAAATAGCAGCTACTCATCTCTTTCTTCTAGTTGTTGTTCTCTTCCATCAAAGGCAAAGTTCAAAACCATATATCATATCATTGGTGATACCAGTTGTCATTGCTCTAGAAGATTTGATTGGCTATCTAGTTGGAGAAGATGCTTAAAGATGGTAGTCCAAATAAAAATCAAAAATTGATTTCAAATTATACTTACCATATTTAGACTACAAATTCAATCATGTTTATTTTTATTTCTATATTTGTTATTACCATATTTATTATAGTATTTTCCATATATTACTTTGACGATATGTATAAATAGGCTTCTTAGCCTACAACAAGAAATATAATGAAGTAATTGTCTTCTCTTTACTTTTCTCTTTATTCTTTCTTTCTATCTCTCTCTGTTTCGACAATCTCACATGCAAGTTTGGCTGCTCTGAACTCGTTTTTCATATCCACACCTGTGCCATATCATGTCAGCATGAGTTTGGCGGGGTAAGATGTTGAAATTGAGTATCACAACATAATAGCATTTTGACCCTCATAGTTTGCCCATCAAATAAATGAAATGACTAAAACTAAGCAAGTATGATGTTTAAGGATGACACTGAAAGCAAAATAAACTTGAAGTGCCAAATGAAATGGAAACATAGTTTAGGAGTAATATTGTACTTCACAATGAAATGTAAAGTAAGATCCAAAAGCTCAAGACATGGGGTAAACATACCTTGTCAAAATCCTTCACAAGACTAGCTTCAGTAGAAGAATTATTCTCGTACTCCTGCCAAAGTTCCTGAATTTCATCAGCTGAAATGAATATCAAAAGACTTAATTAAAGAGTGTGATTCAACATAAGAAAAATATGGTGTTGTAAATTAGTCTTACCCATTAATCCCCCGCCAAGGATTTTGCACATTTCATTCAAAGCTTCTTGTTCACGTCTACTCTTTTCCGCCTTAGGAACACCATCTGAAGGTGTGATATCACCAACAATAGCTGCATAGAAGAAAAATGAATAAAAGACAATAGATAATAAGCAATAAACAAGCAATTGGATCAAAATCAGATAGATAAAACCTTAGGGAGATATTAAGCAAACCCAGAATAAAATTAATTTCTTATAAAAAGAGAGATAATGCCAGTTACCTTCCGCAATATCATGAATTATGGCAATCTTAATGCACCTATTTAAAAATAAAACAAATTAAGATAGAGATAAATAGAGAATGATAACAAAAAAAAATCTTCAGAGAGTAAGTACAAATAGAAACCGAGATAATAAATAACTAATTTACTGGTTAACTCCCTGCTATCACTTTTTAAAGACTCCTTATTCTCTGAACATATAAAAGGTTGCCAAAATCCATTAAATGTGTCACAAATTATTGTTTAAACTAACTAGTTTACTCTCCTAAGATCTTGTCAACTAACACCTAATTTTAAAATGCTTCCAGCAGCATCTTGCCAATAAAAGAATAAATGGCATGCTGACTTGATGAAATGTTAAATGAGTCAAATTAGGAGAGGCGAGTGTTAGAATCTCCCCAATTTTCTTTCCTCCCTACTTGCTCTCCAAGTAACAACTTCTTGAAATCTGTTTCCCCTTGCTCTCTTAACTAAATATTCTTTGTTCCCTAGTTCTTGAATTTCTTGTTGTTAGCAAGGACATTCAGACTCTAGTAAGGGGCTATGCTCGGCCATGGCCCTAAAGCAAGTTTGTTTATCTTCTAGACAATAGGATACATAGTAAACCACTCCAGATATCTATTGCTATTTAGCTAATTACTCTATCTTTTGAGCAGAAACAAAGAGCGAAAGATTAAAAAAATCAGTAATTTATCACTACATTAACAGTAATCAACAAGGTTTTTTCAGTTTAGTATTTCCATAATGTCATCACCATAAAGAAGGAGAAAAGAAACATTACGGAGGAAATTGAGAAAAAAAACTAGCAAACACACAAGAGTTTTAATGGTGATTTATCTTTTATTACCAGGGAAGGCAAAAAATTGTAACATATTAACTTTTTTCTAAAATAATAAATTAGGCATATCATCAAGCAGCAGTTCATGGAATAGCATTTTCAACCTCTCCCGATCAACACCAGGTATGTCACCAGCGATTAATGACATTAATGCCATGTGATACATGTGATCAGCAATGGACTCTGGATGATTAATACCATGGTTGATCCATCCTTTTCTTTTTGTAGTCTGTAAAAAAATGGAGTAAAATAAGCAAATCAACTGAGATATTCCTAGTGAATTAACCATCAAAATGAATTAGGAAAAAATTAGTAAATCTTATGCACTTAAAACACTTATGAAAGAATGAACTCTATAATTAAAAGATTTCATTCGTGGATGTGTTACACTATTTAGGTTACTGAATGGATAATTCGTTGACCTTTATAAATACATTCGATTATCAAGGATAACATACATTGTTGCTAATTAACTTCTAGAACAAGCCTGAGATTTCAGTGACACATTTTCACTCTCATCCACTATAATTAACAAGCAAATTGCAAATCTAAAACTATGGTGGAAGTCCATGAAATTAGTACAACCGTAAGCTCTATATCCTACTTATTTGGGTTATCTACATCAGTCTTGCTTAGAAGATCTATCAAACATAGAATTATGATACAGCACCAAGTTGAGGAGAAGAGAAGCAGAATACGCCCACAAGAAGGGTGGAAAAAGTAGAAAAATAAAGCAAAGTTGCCGTTGGCAACCATTCAACTGAAGTTGCACAAATACCCAAAACTTAACCTTCAAAATAAAGCCGATTCCTTTCTGACAAAGTGTAATTCAATGTCACAAAGTTCGAACCTTTTGAACACAAGTTCTCCAATAAGAAGGATATACCTCAGATTCATTTTTGTTTCCCCTGAGAATTTCCACTATCCGACCGTAACTTTGAAAACTACCAATAACGACAAAAAAAAAAAAAAACAAGCGTTTTAAAAACCATATCTCAAGGATCCAACCCATAAGGCATTCTGAAGGATCTCACTAAATTGCGATCCAAGAATCAAGAGACAAATCAACAGATGATCACACGGGCAAATCGACAATACCGACCTTAAGTCGATGACAGAGCGTAAGGAAATCAACAATGGAGGAGGCCGCAGCAGGGGAGGCTGACTGCAAGAGATCTCCGTTGGAACCCGAACTAGAGCTTCCCGGAAAGGCAGCACGGGCGATGAGAAGCCTCGATCGGAGATAGTGCTTCGAGGGCTTGAGGAGATGAAGGATGCGCGACCGGGGAGAACCGTGTCGGAGGAAGAGATGGCGACATGGCAGGATGTGGAAGGACACCGGCGATCGCACCGTCATCTGCGTCGATGTAGGCAGAGAGAGATGGGGGACGCGGCGATTATAACCCAAAAGCTAGGAGAAGCCAAAACTAAATCCCAAAAAAGGCCAGTTATATTCTAAATTCCATAAACACGCTCCTTCCTCCTATTTCCCCTAGTCAAAACGCTTCTTTTTTTTTTTCTTACCAAATTAGCAACTTCAAAATTGAACAATGACTTAGAAATATAATTTACGCTTCTACAAACAAATTCAATATTACAATTTCATAAATGATACAAAGGTTCACTTTTTGTTTTGTTTTTTTTTTCTCTTTTTCAAGTTTGATGATCATGCACATGGTGGCAAAAGGCAATTCGGATCCTCTGTCCCGAAGATGCCTATGTCCCCATGTCCCATTCAGAAAACGACAAAAAAACGTGCCAAACGCGTGCTTTTGCTCCTTCGCTCTCTGTGCCGTGTAAACACTCGCCGAAGCCCTTTTCTCCCGAAAGCAACTCCAAAGCTGTGCCCTAACCCAAACTCCAGCTGACCCCCGCTCTTCCGCCGTCGCCGTCGGGCTCGACGACAGCCATCTCCGTCCCCTCCCCAACTCCAGCGGCCCGCGACGCCCTAAAACCTTTCCTCCCCAGCAACTCTAGCAGTCATCTCGGCGACTCCAGCAGCTCCGGCTACTCCAAAGCTATGCCCTAACCCCAAACTCCAGCCGACCCCGCTGCTTCCGCCGTCGCCGTCGGACTCGACGACAGCCCTCTCTGTCCCCTCCCCAACTCCAGCAGCCCGCGACGCCCTAAAACCTTTCCTCCCCAGCAACTCCAGCAGCCCGCGACGCCCTAAAACCTTTCCTCCCCAGCAACTCCAGCAGCCATCTCGACGACTCTAGCAGCTCCGGCTTCCCCTCCCTTCGTCGACTCCAGCAGATCTGTATCTCCCTTCGTGGTCCTAAAAAATTTTAAACTTTTTACAACCTTTTATTAGCTATCTCTACCACTTCACAGAGCATAATTCTACATGATTCAAATCCAATAATAGTTAATCTAATCAAATCCTTGTCTTTTGTTAATTTCTTTAGCATCAAAATGATCATAGCTCTTGCACAAATATGTGGTGATCTTTCAAGTTTTAGAAATGGTTATCCAATGAATGATTAATTTCAAAAAATATTCTTATATAATATCGAGGTGACTGCAGTTCCAATTTTAATTGCTGCTGTTTAAATAGTTTGTTGTGGGAAATTTTAATATGCTGCTCTTGCATTGCTACTGCATTCCAAAATATGTGGTGATCTTTCAAGTTTTAGAAATGGTTATCCTATGAATGATTAATTTCAAAAAATATTCTTATATAATATCGAGGTGACTGCAGTTCCAATTTTAATTGCTGCTGTTTAAATAGTTTGTTGTGGGAAATTTTAATATGCTGCTCTTGCATTGCTACTGCATTCCTTTATCCTTAAATACTACCCAAGCGCTTTAGAGGTTTAGGGATTGTTAAATTGATTAAACATGGCTTAATGGACTGAAATTATATCATTTCAGCCAAACACAACACCTAATAACCTTTGGTGGTTGCTCCAGTTCATTTTCTTGGTACTACATGAGTTCTTTTTGCACCTAATATTATGAATATACATTTCTTGGTTGGTTGTTTTTTTTCAGGCCTAATTGTAATTATCATGGAGTTGTCGTTGGTTGAATCTACAAGTTGTCGTAGGTTGAGTTTTGATGTAAACCAAGACTGTCAGGATGATGAGTTTGATGTTATTAATGAGGATATGGACTCTATCATGTTATTGATGAGTTCTGACCAATCTATCACAGAAGAATTGATACCAAAAATCGGTATAGAATTTAAGACAGAAGAGGAAGCCTATGAATTTTATTTGAAATATACTAAACAAGTTGGATTTGGTGTAAGAAGGAGCAAAAGCCACAATGATAAATCGGGTAAATTAGTTGACAAAATTTTTTGTTGTAGTGCACAAGGTAAAAGGGGAAAAGACAGACAAGATGTTTATGTGAAATCAAGTCGTCCTGAAACAAGATTTGGTTGTGAGACTAAAATGAAGATTAGTTGTCAAAATAATGGCAACTTGACTGTGGAGCAATTTATTAAAGAGCATAATCATTATCTTTTAAGTCCAAACAAAACTCACTTCTACAGATGTCATAGGAATATATCTTCTTCTGCGGCGATACAGATTGAGATGACAAGTGATGTGGGAATCCCCCCACAAGCATCTCATGATCTTATTGTGAGACAAGTAGGTGAGAGAGAGAATTTATGTTTTATTCCTGAAGATTACAAAAACTACTTGCGATCCAAAAGAATAAGAAATATGAGAGTTGGTGATACAGGAGGTGTATTGGAGTTTTTGCAGAAAATGCAGTTCGATGATCCCAATTTTTTTTATGCTATTCAAGTTGATGAAGATGATTTGATAACTAATATTTTTTTGTGTGACGCTAAGATGAGAGCTGATTATGGAAATTTTGGAGATGTTGTTTGCTTTGACACAACCTACAGGAAGAATAATGAAAGTCGCCCAATTGCGTTGTTTGTAGGTGTTAATCATCACAAGCAATCCATAATTTTTGGTGTGCGCAGCTTTATTATATGATGAAACATCTTTGACATTTAAATGGTTGTTTGATACATTTACCAAGGCTATGTGTGAGAAAAAACCAATAAATATTCTTACAGATCAAGATGCAACAATGACAAAGGCTTTAGCTTTCAGATGGCCTAAAACACATCATCGTTTGTGTATTTGGCACATTTATCAAAATGCTGCAATACATTTGAGTAGAGTTTTTTCTCAGTTCAAAGAGTTTACTAAAGATTTTGCCTCATGTATATATGATTTTGATGAAGAGGAAGATTTTATTTCAGCTTGGAACATAATGTTGACCAAGTATGCACTTGAAGACAATGATTGGCTAAGACGTCTATTTCGCATAAAGGAAAAATGAGCTTTAGTTTATGGGCGACAAATGTTTTGTGCGGATATGACTACAACCCAAAGAAGTGAGAGCATGAATACTATTGTGAAAAGATACGTCACTTATCAACACAAGTTTTTAGACTTTTTCAATCACTTCCAAAAACTGCTTGATGATTGTCGATATGAGGAGTTAAAAGTTGATTTTAAATCAAATACAAGTGTTCCATGTTTATTGTATCCAATTCAAATTTTAAAGCATGCAAGTTGTATTTATACTCCTGAGGTATACAAGTTTTTTGAACAAGAGTGGTACAAATCTCATGATTCTAGTGTAGAAATTTGTGAAGATGTTGGATCACATACAAAATATAAAGTTACTTCTTACAAAAAGAGTTACCATCATATAGTGACACTTGATTCATCGGGTCAAAAAATTGAGTGTAGCTGTAGAAAATATGATTTTGCTGAGATTTTTTATTCTCATATTTTGAAAATATTTACAATGAAAAATATCATGAAGATCCCAAGTGAGTATATATTGAAGAGGTGGACACGAAAAGCAAAAGATGGATACATTGGAGTTATTGATTTAATTGCAAACAAAGGTAGTTTGGATCCAAAAGCTTGCACCAATTTGCGATATAAAGAATTAAGTGGTTACCAAGGCAGCGGAGAGGGAAGACACTTTCAAGGTTGTTAAAGATGGTTTGTTGAGTATGTTTAAGATGGTGGATGAGAGGTTACAAGTTAATGAACCAACTGCCCAACTCTCAATTGAAAGAGAGTTCGAAATAGGTGAAGGAAATTCTCTTGGAGTCAAAGGAATTAAAACAAAGAAGAAAACAATTTCAGGTAAGAGGCTGAAAGGTGGCTTAGATAAAATTTCAAAGAAAAGGAAAGCAGCAAGAAGAACCAACCAATCTTCAACAATTGTTAAGGTTTCATCCCCATTCTTACTAAAGTGTTGTTTATTTTTTGTCGTTACATTTGAGAAAGTATATAGAATTAAATCATTCTATTTTTTTTTTATAACAGGATGTAGAAGAGCATTATAAAAGTATATCGAGCATGCCAAGTGTAGAATGTCAACGGATGATCAATCAAGTTAAGGATTACTTTAGTATGTTAACTAAAATAATTATGTTATCGCTATCTAAAACTATATTTTATTGTTTTAGCCTACAAATTATAGCTGTGTTGAAGGTTTGAGTATGGCCGAAACTCAATTTCCACCACTTTTGTCAACACAACTATTTCAGGTTCACTCTGATAATGATTATTTTCAGACAAATAATCGGGAAGGATGGTAAGAAATTAACCATGTTTACACCTTTGTTGTTTTTTAACCATTTGTCATAAGATTAAATTTGTTGTATCAGTATGCTTTTTAACCATGTTTACACCTTTGTTGTACCATTTTTAACCATGTTTTAAACATTTATTGTTAACACCTTGTTAGCACAGTTGAAATCTGGCAAATTGATAGCAATTTGCCTATCGTAACTTTATTTCTAGTATACATGCACATGAGAGGGCGAGTTAAATTTCTATCTGCCATTTTTAGTAGACTTGCACATTGCACATGAGGATAATAATATGCCATCACTAATATTGTGATAGTATAGTATGCGCTGCTTATCAAACTTCACTAGTTCTAGTATCTTTTCATGTTATATATATGATATTTGATAAGATTTTTAGTAGCATCTGCCATTTTTAGTAGACTTACATGGCTTTTCTTATTTTTTTTCTCTCCAGGTGCTTCAATGGTGTGTATGTTGCTACAATGGAATGCACATCAACTAAAGAACACCACAAAGAGTGATTGATGTCAATATAGGCATCGTCGACATCAAGTTACAATGGAATGCAAACAAATATGTAATGAAGCAAGCTCCTCAAAACTCGTGCTGCATATTTTGTGGAACTTTTGTAGTTATCATATTTTGTGTTGCATATTTTTATGCAGATTTGTTTTGTCTAATTATTTTTATGTGAACTTTCTAGTTTCAACATTTATTTAGTGAGTGTTCTATGAAACTTGTACAAACTTGATTGTGAACAAATAGCTTCTGTGATGTATTCTGATCATGTAATGGTAATCAATCAGATTGTGAACAAATAGCTTCTGTGTTGTCATGTATTTCTGATCATTTCTGATCATGTATTGGTAATCAATTGGATTGTGAGCAAATAGCTTATGTGCTCATGTTTTTGATCATGTAATGGTATTCAGATAGTGAACAAATAGTTTCTGTGCTCATATTTTTGATCATGTAATGGTATTCTGATTGTGAACAAATAACTTTTGTGCATAAGCCACAAAAGCCAAAGTATCACCTACGCATAATTTGTGTGCATAAGCCATCAGTGATATGCACAATCAGTGAGGTTGATCTCAATATGATAATCAAGACAAGGTATCACCTTTACTCAAGTTCACTCATATGAAGACATAAATTTTAAACCTGAAAATTTCATGGTTTAAAGTTGAAGAGATAAATACAACTTCCAAAGAGGGAAGCGAACAAACAAAAAGTAGACAAACTGAAAATTGCACAAAATAGAGCATCAAATTGAAGGACTACAGAGTTGCAAGTTGTTTTCCTATCATGAGTACAATCTCCATGGCAAGTATTTTAAGTAAATAAGGATGTGAAGAAATTTAGGTAGAATAAAATGAGAAGAAATTTGTAACAACACACAATTGTTGCATATAAAAATTGGCACTTGCATCATCTCAGCAGAGATGAGAGATTTAATTGTAACAACGCAGAAAAGAAGATGGGCAAAAAAAACAACAATATTTTTAGTTCATTCTTGAATATTAAAGAAACAAATCTCAAGATTGTTACAAATGCATATACGGAACAAATCTCATCACTTACAAATGTTGACATCATTTGCTGATATACAAAACTAACTGAAGTAATGATACATAATTAATATCCATTCATAAATAAAAAAATCAAAATGTCAACATCATTCATAATTATACATTACATCACTAGCACTACTTAACCAGACCAACTAACAAACAAAACAAGTATACAACCAAAAGAATTAAGTTTACTATTACTAATATCCAGACCATATGCGGTACATTACAATTTCCCATATTATGTCCAAGATAAATAATGTGTTCCCTTCCTATCCTTGACTCCACTCTTGACAACATCCTAAAATGTATATCACTGGTGTCTTCATTTAGTCCAGCATCAGATCTCACCCACTTTAACCATCCATGTTGCTTACATCCATAATATAATCTTCCTGGGTTCTTGATTGATCTAGAGACTAGCACCAATGCATTTAGTCCACAGTCCCTGTATCGTACATTTTCAAATTTGGTATGGTTGATGCTGATGTTGCTTGATGATGTCATTCAATAGCAACCTAATACTTAAAAAAGTTAGATTCGATAAAATTAAACTAAATAATAACAATTTAGATGAGTAATAAAATATCACACACTTTTATGAAAAAATTGATAAACTTCATTGAAAGTAGCAACAATCATACATTTTTATGCATTTACTCCCCTGAAAGTGATATCAACATAATTTTCACTATCACTAAATGATTAAATCAAGCATTCATAACATATAAATTATACTTATGAATCTAAGCAATACATAAAATAAAAACTGCATTTCATAAAATCAGTGACAATCATTAGAAAATCAACAACAAACGTTAAAAAAAATCTACAACATGAGCTGACCTATATATACAAAGAGCATGCTCCTTGTTTTGGTTAAATCATATCTATATTATATTGGGCATGACTTAACAAAGTGGGGATTGGTTTAATCATTAAGTTATCAGATTTAGATGCAATGCAAACTCTTTAGAAGCCTATGCTACATCAGTGGCATAAAAGGTGCATATATATAAATAACACAATCCTTGTTGAAGAAAGAACTTAGGGCACAAGAGATCTGTAGTTTTTGGTAAAGAGGAAAACAGAATGATAATTGACACCAAACTGTCTCCCAACATGTGGTTTTGTCAAGGTAAATTTTTGGTAAAGAGGAAAAAACTATTATGGTATTTTTTTTTAAATGTTTTGTCATCAAACATGTTACTGCAAGATTTCTTGTGATTACAATAAGATCTATTTGTACCAACCATACATTACAAGAGTATATAGAGAATTTTGTCAAGGTAGCCTATGTGATTTTAGTCCTTATTGCGATTCACGTATAAATGTGTCAATGAACACCATGGAGATTTGCTAGGTGCTAATCTTGTAGGATGTGTTAGCATATGAAATGGAATGACAATCAACTTCTATATTATGCTGCTTATATAAAGTATGATTGTGGATAATGTAGGTAGAAAATTGGTTGTCATAATGTATAAATATAATCACCATTAAGTGCCACCAGGGATTTCCATGGATTTCCATTAAGTGGTTTAGGCGGTATCTTCTACTAGATTAATATTGTTGCAGAAGCATAAGAAATTGTTTTGCACTCCTTTTGTTGTTTGTCACCTCGATATTATATAAGAATATTTTTTTTGAAATTAATCATTCATTGGATAACCATTTCTAAAACTTGAAAGATCACCACATATTTGTGCAAGAGCCATGATCATTTTGATGCTAAAGAAATTAACAAAAGGCAAGGATTTTATTAGACTAACTATTATTGGATTTGAATCATGTAGAATTATGCTCTGTGAAGTGGTAGAGATAGCTAATAAAAGGTTGTAAAAAGTTTAAAATTTTTTAGGACCACAAAGGGAGATACAGACCTGCTGGAGTCGACGAAGGGAGGGGAAGCCGGAGCTGCTGGAGTCGCCGAGATGGCTGCTGGAGTTGCTGGGGAGGAAAGGTTTTAGGGCGTCGCGGGCTGCTGGAGTTGGGGAGGGGACGGAGAGGGCTGTCGTCGAGTCCGACGGTGACGGCGGAAGCAGCGGGGTCGGCTGGAGTTTGGGTTAGGGCATAGCTTTGGAGTAGCCGGAGCTGCTGGAGTCGCCGAGATGGCTGCTGGAGTTGCTGGGGAGGAAAGGTTTTAGGGCGTCGCGGGCCGCTGGAGTTGGGGAGGGGACGGAGATGGCTGTCGTCGAGCCCGACGGCGACGGCGGAAGCAGCGGAGTCGACTGGAGTTTGGGTTAGGGCATAGCTTTGGAGTTGCTTTCGGGAGAAAAGGGCTTCGACGAGTGTTTACACGGCACAGAGAGCGAAGGAGCAAAAGCACGTGTTTGGCACGTTTTTTTGTCGTTTTCTGAATGGGACACGGGGACAGAGGCATCTTCGGGACAGAGGATCCGAACTGGGCAAAAGGTGAATACGTTCGCTCTCAACGCCCCCATCAATCCGTCCTAGGGCCAACACGGATGAGGTAAATTACGGGTGACTATTAGCCTTTGGAATAGTGACTAGCACATAAGGGAGACATTTACCTCGGTTTTACCAAGATTCGAACCTTGATGATGATCATTCACATGTTTGATGCTTTTGTTGTTCTGCATTTTGATCTATGATATTCATCATCCATACTTAGTTACTTTGATCTCAAAATCATCTAATATCTTATACGCTTATGCATATTATTAATTATAGGCCTAACTTAAATTATATTATTTAAATGTCAAAATAAGATCAAACCTTACCATAATGAAGAAGCCATTATCCCAACATTAAATGTCTTAGAGATGTCCAAATGATACATAGTTTTTCTTTTACAACCTTCCAAGTATGTGAGTCCAAATTATGATGAACTCCCTTTAGACCTTGTTTTTGAATCTCACTATACACATGCATTATAGCTCTATCTCCAGGCCATCTTCTAAGTTCAAGGTCTTGGCCGCACATGCAACACAAATTTGAAATAACTTTTTATACAAACATTTATCACACAAGTTAACAATCCTGAGGAATAAAATTCCTCCCACTTATAGAAACGTCGTTCGATTATAATGATTTACCTCCCTTTCAAATGTCTTGGAGCGGACGTGGAAGGACATCTGAGATGAGGAAGTCACCTTTTGTCACAAGTTATCACACAAACTAAATTCAACTATTAAATTGAGATGGTGTATTCCTTTTCTTTGAGACAGGGCCGTCTCAAGATTCCCCGAGGCCCTAGGCAATAATAATAATAATAATCCTTTAATATATTTTTAAATTTTTTGCTCAAGTTTTTTTCATTTGAATTTGGGATTAAGAATGACCAATTTAAAAAAAAATTGATTTATTTTTTGAAAAATAAAATATTATTTTTATATAAAATTTAGTTTTCTCGCTAATATTTAGATAATTTTTAACATTGTTAAATTATTTAATCTTTTCGAGACATTGTTAAATGTAAATAAAACATTATTAATTTTAATTTTGAATTTTTTTTCCTGATGAAGCATTTTACTTTACGTTGTCTAGATAAAAAAAAATATCTGATTCATATTATTATCAAGGAAGAAAAAGAAGAGTGAGAAAGAAATATTATCGGCGAGGGAGAAGAAGAGCGTTCTCTCATAATATCGCCGGCGAGAAACGAAAAAAGATATCGACGAGAGCATAAACGTACAAAATTAATGATCAGAAAAAAAATAGGCACGAAGCACTGGTGAGAGAATAATTAGTATTTTGCAGAGATATTAAGAAGGAAAGAGTTTATTAGTTTTATAAGATATATAATTAAATATAATAAAATCTTGGCAAGTGCAATTATGAGGAAATAAGATTAAATAAAATAAAAACTTAGCTAATTGTAATGATGAGGAAATAAGGATAAATAGGAATAATAAATTAATTAATAAGATGTAATTAATGAGTTAGCATGATATTTATTAATGTGGATGCTATCATTAATTAATATTAATGATCCAATTCAATTTTTTTAATGTCTACTTAATTATTCAATCAATGGACTCCAGTAATATTGGGGCCCTAGGCATAGGCCTTAATGGCCTATGCCTTGAGCCGGCCCTGCTTTGAGACAAGAACAACAACATTCTAAGCCAAATCGAATGTGATCAAATTTCGCATTGCTCAATTATAACATCAAGCATCCTTGCTTCAATGTAAAATAACTAGATCTAATGTTATCTTGCCTCTTCTGTCAGCTAATCAAAACATATCCATTTACTAAATAATGATCATCACTCCACTTGTTATACAATACAGATAAAATAACTAGATTGGAGTTTGCTTTAGCCTAGTGATCAGGATAAAGTGAATTATTCCATCTAAGTCCCACACCACTGTTTGACACTTTGATGGGCGCACAGACAATCTCGGGAAAATAATGAGGAATCAGTGTAAAAGTTAGCACTCCAAACCAAGTTACTGACTTCTTGCGAAGACACTTCCAGTGCTCACATGCTCCACCATCCACTTTATCTGAGCAGCAAAGATACTAAACTAGGGTTCTTGGTCAAGTGCCTCTTTGATTAAATACTGTTCCAGTGTTCTCCAGCTGGAGTTGCTGATTCATGTCTTGGTCTCACCCCACATTTTTGGGCATGCAACTCATTCAGAGTCAAAGAGAGATTAAACTACTCGAGGACCCATATCTTTGTCCCCTGGCAACTCATCATGCAGCGTGAAGAGGAGGACTTCACATGCTTCAGTGCTCTCTAAGCACCTCCTCTATAAAATGCAGCAGCAATGGCATCAGCGACTGCAACCTTGATTCTTCACCCTGCGCATCTAGTTCAGTTTCAGAGCTGCATAAATATTCCGACCATGGCCGGCGACAGCGCGAAGATGGGAAGCCAAGGGAGAGTTGTGTCCGAGAGAAGAAGATCTGGAGGAGGGCTTAGCAGGATGCTGAGACAGCAGAAGGCAAGGCTCTACATCATCAGGAGATGTGCTGTCATGCTACTGTGCTGGCATGACTAGTGTCGATGAGCCCAAACAAATCTTCCTTGGTTTTTGCTTTTAGTTTTCCTGCCAAAATGGCTGAGTTTTTTTTGTAGCTTCATCCTGTGCATATAGATAGAGATGTGAATTCATGATTTGTAGAGTAGGATCTCAAAAATCCTAGTTTTTGTCTGTTTTTGGCAAGGTTCACAAAAGCAATCCTGACAGTTTCAGTGTTGATGATGTCCAACATTATCAGCTCTCTGCTCTCTTCCTCTTCCTGCTACTCTGCAATTAAAAGCCTGGGCCAGGGCTTTCTTTTGGACCTATCTGGGCTTCTGGGCCTGGCGACAAATGAATTAACGTTCCCTGAACAGACTAGTTGTCATTTTTTTAATAAGGAAATTAAGGGCTGTCAAAACCCTAATATCCATCTCTATATATACGACAGATTGCTAACTCATCACCTTGTGTTCTCCTCCGCCAGCGGCCGCCATTAGCCGGCGCCGCCCTCCGCCGCCGCTACCTCCTCCTCCTGTTTATATATCTCTACGTGGTTTTATATATCTCCTTTTGGTGCAAAATCTTCCATTCGGACTGCGTCATGCAGTGGGCAGTCCGGCCACGTTTTGCACAGATCAATCTCTAGCTTAATTATCGCTTGGTCTTTAACTCATACTGACTAGGTTATGGATCGCCAGTGGCTTTTATCTGAAAGCTACAAGCTAGAACATGAAAATATATACGTTTCAGATCTTCTATTTTTATCTTTCATCGTGATTTCCTTCTTCCATGATTTTTTTTGGGATGCTTCGTTTTATTCAACAATATTAGTAGTGAAAGTCCTTTGTAATTTTTGAGAATAGAATAGCTTTCCTGACGCAAAATGTTTTCCTGCGACAAAATATTACTGGATTTCAGCAAGAATTCTCATAAGAGTCAGCAAAATATTTTCATGAGATGCAAACCAATTGATGGTTTAATGATAGAAGAGTAGAACATCAATGGTTAATTTTTCATTCCTGATTCTTGTTTTAAAGTAGTTCTCTATTTATGAAATTTAAACCTCTAATCAAGCATTTGTGATCTCCTGCAAGATTCACATTTCAACTTCAATACTGATTCTGCACAAATGCAGACTGCTTTTTTTGGCACATACTCTTACTCTTGTTTGCCAATTTGGACTGTGAATTCAGGCAGACAAGAACCATTACTTTATATCAAATCACTGAAAAACAAATCAAAATTTGAGAGAAAATTTCTCTATTACTCTTTAGGATTTGATCCCAAGCAGTTGATGCTCATGATATGATTTGTGTTCCTTTTCGAGTGGACGACATGGAAGTCGGAAAAGATTTGTCAGTCGTTTCGGCTCCATTAACAATATAATTTTTCAAATTCAAAATTTTAATTATGTATGCTTATATCATTGCGTGGCTTACCTGAATAGTTTATAGCAAAGTTTATTCACTTAATGAATATCAGTTTCTTCACTGATTATTGATTTAGTGGTTCATTACATATGAAGCATATTATATCGGATGTCTTTGAAGAGATATAATGAGATCTAGTGGTTAACGTATGAGGTGTTGTCATATTGAGGTCTGAGGTTTAAATTTTGGTAAAATTGAGGTAAATGTTTTTTTTATGTGTTAGTCATTATTTCAAAAGTTAATAGTTGCTCGTGATTTAACTTCTTTATGTTGACCTTGGGACGAATTAGTGGGGGTGTTGGGGGCGAATGTATTCATTTTTTACTACAATGAAACATATTATCTGATATGATTAGTTGGTTCTTTTGAGGTGGTGCGGTGGTTAAGATTTATTAGATTATAAGGTCTAAATTCAATGTGTATGTTTTTTCTATGCTTTGCTGTTATATTAATGGATGAGTTGATGGAGTTGTTGGGTGAGTTAATTATTTTTTGCTACATTATTATCTTATATTGTTGTAAAAGGTGATATCAAATTAAGTACAGTTTTTTGATGGATCTAGTAGACAAGTTTTTAAATATTCAAATCACTTAATTGAAAATTTAAAATTATTAAATTATTATTTTACTCTTACTCTTATTTTTTTGTTTAAAAAATTTGTTAGTTGGTTTTGGCCATAATCAATTAATGTATTTAGATATTTTGGAATAATATGAAATTAATTTTTATATGTTTAATTTTTTAGATATAATTATATTTAAAAAATTATTATTCTTAATGTTTCGTATTAAATTTATAGTTGATATTATTTTTAATAGAATTAGATGAACACATAGAAGGTAAGTTTTGATATAATGGTAAAGTTGTTGGTATATGAACAAAAAGTTATGGATTTAAATTTTGAAAATAGTCTTTTGTAAAGAGCAAGATAAGGTTGTGTATAATGAATTTTTTTTCGAGACTTCGTATAGGAAGAATTTCGTGCATCGGATTGTTTTTTTTTAGATGAATATATAGAAATTAATTTTATATCATTTTTAAATTTATCAAGTTATTTATGTTTAAAAAAATTTTGTTCCTAATATATTAAGTTAAATTTATATTTGACATTTGATAGTATTTTTATAATTAAAAGAATTAGACAAATATATAAGATTTAATTTTATATTATTTTAAAATTTTTAAGTCCATTAATTAGTTTTGATTGAAATTGAATGATGGATTTTTTAAACATATAGAAAGAAAATAATTCAATAAAAAAAAACTAGTCAATTTATTTTTTTTCTTATTGAATTAATATATAATTTGGATATTTTAAAAATTTATTTACTGAGTTCGATAAAAAGTTGAATTAAGTATTAAGTAGGGGATTATTTTTCATGATTTTATTGTGATTCAACTTGCAAATCAGTTATTATGGCAGTAAAGTAAATTGTTGGTCTTAGGGATGGTAATGGGTCGGATTCTATATCTTTCGTCTTCATATTCATTGGATATAGGATCTTCGATGAGTATATTCATATCCATGAAATGATCGGATATTTTTTATAGTTATAATTTTTCTTTTTTCTCTCCAACTATTATCATTCAATAAAAATGTATTAAAATTAACCACTTATTAAAATATATATATATATAATTAAAAAATAAATTAAACATATATATAGTCTCCTCCTAATATCAACAAAAATAATAAATTGATTTTGGGAAAGATTTTTTTTTTTAATATATGTATATATATTATTTAATCGGATATTTGGGTCGGATATCGGGTATTGATAGTCCCTCCATATTCTCTTCCATTCGGGTCAGATGTTGAATCCTCTATCGGGTTTCGATGAAATTGTCATCCTTAGTTGGTCTCTGACCAATTAGGAGGAGATACATTGAGAAGCTGTCTAAGTAGATGATACTGCGAGAAAATTTTTTTGAACAATAATTAGGGGTAAATATTCGGTTAATTTGATATTAATTTTATATAAATTTTTTTTTATTATTTTAAATAAATTTAGTTAATTAAAATAATTAATTCGGTTAATTTAATTAATTTATAAATCGAATTAATCGAATGTATCGAATGTTGACCCCTAATAACAATGTGGACGTTTGATATTTATATTGAAGCTCTCGTTTGTCCAATGGTACTTTGGGTTTTGCTTCATTTGCCAACAACCAGCAAAAAGGGAACAGGATTCTCTCTGTTTTGGTACGACAATATCAAGGCACTATATCTAACGACATATTTAATTTTTTTTATGCCGGCACAAAAAATATAAAATTGCATTAGTCTCTAATATTCACGTAAATGATTAATTGCAGTCTTCATTTTTGGATAACGCTAATGAATACAAACACATCAAATGCATACATTAGTATGTATCCTACTGCAATTCCATTGGCCTACAATTTGCTAGTGAAGTTTGCTAATTTTGGATCCATTATGTCTTCACTCTACTATTCTCATGTAGAACCTGCCGTTGATGGCTCTATTCATCTCGGCAGAAGAAGTTACATTCTTTGAATATAGATCGCGGTTTAAAGGGAAGTTCATTGAAAATGGAAATGATTTTGTGTTGTCCGGTTTCCTTGTGATAGTGATTTGGTTGCTATTGGAAATAAGCCAAAGTTGTACCCTTCATTTCCTTGTGATAGTGATTCGGTTGCTATTGAGAATAAGCTTAAAGTTGCACCGCTCGTATGCATTTTGATAATATGACTTGTAATTTTGCTCCATGTTTCTAATTAACATTGAGTGATTCAGCTTCTTTGATCAGGTATTTAAAGTTGAACTTGATGAAATCTTTAACTTGAAGAATTGTTCTAACTTCTTCACCCTCTAGCTTGTTGTCTTTTCCGGTGATGATTTCGGTGAAGAGCGGTCTTGCTCTGATACCGTTGGGACCGAAAATATAGCTAGAGAGGGGGGGTGAATAGCTCGGCACGATCTCGTGCTTGTCGTTGCTTGTTTTTTCAAGATGATAGCAGCGGAAAATACAAGAAACAACACAACAATGCTAATTCTAGGGATTTACTTGGTATCCACCTCAAGGAGAGGTGACTAGTCCAAGAATCTACACACTCAGGCACCCTCCACTATGTAAACACTCATTTTCGATAACTACCGAAGGCAGAGAAGTCTTACAAGCTCTCAGTACAAGAAGAAAGGAAAGGGAAATAAAATACAATAAGATCTTACAAGTTTGCACAAGAAACTCTAACCCTAACTTCTTCCTCGCCTCTTGACTTAGACGTGCACCAGTACAAGCCTTCAAGAATCTTCAAGAACTGGCGGTGAGAACTCTGTGGAGAAGCTGTGAAATCGCTGGTGTCGCTGGAGAAGAAAGCCAAGAGTTTTGCCAACGAAATTGCACGCCAACGTCTTTATCCAGTGCCAACGATCGAATCTCAATCGATTGGATTACTCTCAATCGATTGGGGAGACTTTGAATCGATCAGCCGATCGGTGCTCTAGAGAATTGCCTGGATCGATCGGTCGATTGATCCAGGGTTTATCGCGCGAAATCGCAGCTCTCAATCGATCGTCTGATTGATTGGAGGCTCTGAATCGATCGGTCGATCGATCTAGAGCTATTATGGGCGATCGCGAGCTTCTCCCAATCGATCAGTGGATCGATTGGGAGGAGGCTTGTCGCGGGGACTCACCCAATCGATCAGCCGATCGATTGGGCATGAGCCAATCGATCGGCTGATTGATCCAGCTTATGGTTTTTACCCAAAACCAAGTCCAAAGTCCCCTAAACCAACATCCGGTCAACCATGACCTGTTGGTACATCATGCCTAGCATCCGGTCACCCCCGACCTGCTAGGATTCCCTCACCAAGTGTCCGGTCAATCTCTTTGACCCACTTGGACTTTTCTCCTCGTGTCAAGTGTCTAGTCATTCTTGACCCACTTGGACTTATCTCCACCAGGTGCCTGATCAACCTTGATCCACCTGGATTTTCCCTTGCCTGGCTTCACTTACCAGGACTTCTCTTCTGCCTAGTTTCACTCATTAGGACTTTACATCTGCCTGGTTTCACTCACCAGGACTTTCCTTCTGCCTAACTTCACTCACTATGACTTCTCATCTGCCTGGCTTCACTCACCAGGACTTTCCTTTTGCCTAGTTTCACTCACTGGGACTTCACATCTGCCTGGTTTCACTCACCAGGACTTTCCTTCTGCCTAGCTTCACTCACTAGGACTTCTCATCTGCCTGACTTCACTCACCAGGACTTTCCTTCTGCTTAGCTTCACTCACCAGGACTTTCCTTCTGCCTAGCTTAATTCAACTTGGCTTGAGCTTGGTTCGAGCTTGGCTTGAGCTTGGTTTGAGCTTGGTTCGTTTAGATGTTATCAAGCTCTCAATTCAAGCTTGTTTGATTATTTGAAACTTTTAATTGTTTGATTGGTTATTAAGGTTGATAATTTAAATTTATTTATTTATTTTATTTTATTTTATTGTTTATTTAGCATATTGAAAAGAATTTTATTAATAAATATTATTCGTGAACATTGTTCATGAACATTGTTCACGAACGTTAACGAGCTGAACACATATGTGTTCAAGCTTGTTTGTTTAGCTTAACGAGCTGTTCAAGCTTGTTTGTTTAATTAATCTGATGTATATTGAACGAACACAAACAAGCTCTTATTAAGCCGAACACCAAGTTTGTTCAAGAACGCTTGGTTCATTTACAGCCCTACTGGCTTCACTCACCAGGACTTCCAATTGCCTGACTTCACTTACTAGGACTTCCAGTCAAGTATCCAGTCAACCTTGACCTACTTGACTCTCCTTCACAATCTCCCCACATGACCAATCGCACCTGCAATCTCCATGTGTTGTCTACATGTATTGTCAAATATCGAAACACAAACATCAAGACTCGAACTTGACTCAATTCAAGCTCAGTCAAACAGGTCAACCTTGACCTAGGGAATATTGCACCAACAATCTCTCCCTTTTTGATGTTTGACAATACCTCCTTTAAGTTAGGCTAATCACATAGCCTCAACTTCCTTCATGCCAATATATGAATGAGGATTTCCTTCATCTTTCCCTTTTCCCATAGGGCAATACACATTCTCCCCCTATTTAGGAAATGAAGGTCTAACTTAAACCATACATTCTCCCCCTATTGGCACACATCACAAACAAACTCTCCCCCTGAAGAGTTACCCAACGTTGTGTACAACTTCACTCGTTGTTCACAACACAATAACGAAGGTTCCATACCCTTCATTATCATCAAATGCTCATCTTTGAGCATACACCACTTGATTAATTAAGATATCCACCCTCCATTATATTCAAATGCCAACCTTGAGCATTTTGACTAAAGAAGGTTAACCACCTTCCAAGATGTATGAAAAATAGATTTCCATGTCCTTAAAGAGTAACCCCCCCTAAAGACATGCATGTAACTTCTGTCATTGCACCAACAATGACTTGGAATCGCTAAACATATAGGAAACCCAAATTTTGAAGTTTTGAGTTTCATAAATTCAATATTGAAACCAAACCTCAACCTAAACCTCTACTTAGTCTTTCTTAACCAATCCATCCTTGTTCTCATCATGAAAACTCCCCCTAAATGTATACAAATGTGTTTTGAGGGGTAAGGAGTGGTTACCTAGACTAAAGGTGGTTCAAAATGCTGAAATAAAGCTTTCTCAGCCAAATCAGCATTCCCAATCGATTGGAGTTGGGTTTCAATCGATTGAACTCTGCTGAATCGATCTTTTGATCGATTCAGACTATGTGGATCGATCGGCTGATTGATCCAGGGAGCTTCTGCTCATGGAAAAACTCCTCTCAATCGATCGCCTTATCGATTATTGAAGGTCTGAAGTTGTTGAAATTTCATTTCAGTCAACTTCAGAAACCCCTAAAAAATTCTACAAAATTTTAAAAATCATGAAAATTATTGTAGACATTATTTAGGGTATATATTATCATGAAAAAATAGTTTTCTATAAAAATACTTCCTATTTTCAAAGATTGACACAACCTTGAAAACTTACAAAAACTTTAGTGTTTTCTTCAAGTTTGTGTTTAACTATTCAATGATGATTACTATCAAAAGATAGCCTTCATCAAAGTTTTCCAAAATACATTTAAAATCATTTTCAAAACCAATATCCAACCATATTCTTTGGGCTCAATGCACATGACTTGTGCATTAGCTTTCCCAATGATTGGAAAACACATAACTATATGTTTTAATGAACCTAAAACTCAAAAGAATGTACTAAATCAACATATTGAGTTTTGTTCATCATCTTAATATCTCACTTGTATCTAATGTGCACTAAGACACAGACAAGTCACCTTATAGTTCTTTTGTGAGATGTAGAGTTTGGTTTTGCCCTAAACTAGGGATCATGCATATTTGTCTAGGCATTTTAAGTTGTGACCATCCACCAAGGATGTTACTTGTTGATAAATGTCATTAGTCCTTAATTTACAGGGAAATAAAAATAATGCATGATGATGTTATGACATACATCAAAAAGAAGTAATTTTCGAAAGAAAATTTTCTATAACTATATGATGTATGTATGACATGACATGATATTTTTGTATTTTTCATAATAACACATGAATGCAGAAACAAATAAATAAATATGATGTCATGACATATGATGGGCAAACAAGACATGACAAATTAGCATACATAAAATACCGAGATTACCTCTCCAAGTATCCTTATCCTTAGCTAACTTAAAAATTTAAATCCTAGATTGCCCACTATTTTTCAAAAAAATGTCAAAACTTAATTTTGACATTTCTTTTGTTTTTCTTAATTTTGTGCCAATTTAAATTAAACATATTCCTCAAATTTTGACATCATTTACTCTTCCAAGAGTAACCATTTACAATTTTAGGCCCGAATTTGCTTTTAATTTCTTAAGAACATACCAAAATCCCAACTTGGTAGTTCTTATGATTTTACCAAATGTGCCAAATTGATTGTAAAATTAAATTTCTCACATTATGGCACATCTTACTCTTTCCAAGAGTAGACCTTTAATCCTTATCATTTTCAAGAGTTAATAATAACCTTAAAAATGCTCTTAGAGTGTCAACTTCATCATGATTGGGTTAACTACCCTTTCAATTTGAGTTGACACTCTCTAACCCATCTAAGGGATAGAGAAAATACTCCTAGGAACCCAACATCTATTGGTGCTCCTTGGATGCTCTAGGTATTTACTAGGGATAACTTCCCTAGATATCCTCCTAGTGACCTTGTTAGGCTTTTTAGGAGCCTTTGTCACTTTCTCTAGGTCAACCCTAGGAATAACCTCCCTTGTGACCTTCTTTGTGACTTTCTTGGACTTCTTAGAAGTCTTAGTCACATTTGTTGCAAAAATACTCTTAGGGATAACCTCCCTAATATTTTTGACTTGACCCTTAGACCTAGACTCGGTTCTATAGCTATATGGAACCCTATGATAAGAAATTACATCCTTCTTAGCCTTAGGTTTGTATCCCAAATCTCTATGGCCATTAGATGACTTTTGTACTCCTAGACCTAGGCTATGCTCTTTTTGTCCTTTTAGGATATTTTTCATCATTTTTAGGGTCTTTTTCATTTTATCAAGCCTTGACCTCAAGACTTGATTTTCTTCCCATAAATCCCTAGATTTTGATTTTTCATTAAATCCTTGAGCCTTTTTATTTTTAGGCTTATAACTAAAATCCTTAGAATTCTTGCCTAAATTTTTATCTACGTTCCTAGACCTAGGTGTGGTATTTTTAGCATGAAGAGCTACATGTTTTTCCTTAATGCTATCATGTTTCCTATTTTCATGGTAAATAGTATTAAAATGATATAAATTAGAACTAGCCTGTTTTTTATCATTTTTTAAAGGGGTAGGCTCAATAAACGATACCTTTCGTTTTACCTTGGAGGCTCCCCCTTTACTCATGCTTCCTCCTTGAGTCTTGACCTCTTTCTTCCCCTTGGGACATTGACTCCGATAATGTCCCTTTTGATTGCAAGAGAAGCACACAATGTGCTCCTTGCTCTTCTTTATTCTGGGAGCGGTCTCCTTTGGCTTCTCCTTGCCCTTTAGTGTCACTTGGCCCTTTTTCTTGGCCAATTTAGGACATTTGCTCTTGTAGTGCCCATGTTCCCTACAGTCAAAACATATAATATGTTTTTTTATTTTTAATCGAAACATTTATACCTTCCTGTGTAGGGATGACATCTTCTCCTTTTGATCCGGAGGTAGAAGCTTCCTCTTGTTCTGATAATGGTGCTCCTCCAATAGATTTGACTTGACTTGTGGAGGTGGAAGCTTCTTCATCCTCTTCTTCTCTTGACCCCGGATGTGGAAGCTTCTCCTTCTTCTTGATCCGGTGTCAAAGAAGATCGCTCCCCCTCAATCCTAGAGGTGGAGGCTTCATCATCTTCATCTTGTACATGGAACAAAGAGTATGCTCCCTTTTTGCCCTTTTCATTGTACTCCTTTGACGATGAGGCTTCTTGGACTTCTTCTTCTTCGAAAGTTGAGCATCTCTCAACTTCGGAGTTCTCTTGCTCTTGGTTTTGCTCCAATGAGTTGCCCTCTTTGGATTTATCTTGATTTGGTATAGTGAAGGGATCTTCATGAAGTTTGGCCAACTTGCTCCATAGCTCTTTGGAATCCTCAAATTCTTCAATTTGAGCCAATATATTGCTTGGCAACAAATTGACCAAAAACTTGGTCACTTTATCATTTGTCTCGCTCCTTTGAATTTGCTCTTGACTCCATTTGCTCTTCTTGAGGATCTTGCCCTTTGAACTTGTTGGAGCTTTGAAGCCTTCCATTAGAGCAAATCATTGCTCTATCTCCATCATAAGAAAATTTTCAATTCTTGATTTCCAAGAATTGAAACTCGTAGATACATATGGTGGATGCACCCTTGTGTCGAATCCGAGCCCATCTTGGAATTCCATTTTGAAGTTGAGCCTTTTGATGAAGTCTTCGACTTGTAGAATTGCTCCAACTTCTTCACCCTCTAGCTTTTTGCCCCTTCTGGCGATGATTCCGGTGAAGAGCAACCTTGCTCTGATACCACTTGTTGGGACCAATTATGTAGCTAGAGGGACGGGGGGGGGGGTGAATAGCTCGGCGCGATCTCATGCTTGACGTTACTTATTTCTTCAAAGATATACAACGGAAAATACAAAGAAACAAAATACACAACGCTAACAAGAGGATTTACTTGGTATCCACCTCACAAGAGGTGACTAGTCCAAGGATCCACACACTCACGCACCCTCCACTATAGAGACACTCCTTTACGGTAACTACCGAAGGTGGAGAAGCCCTACAAGTTCACACTACAAGGAGAAAGGGAAAGGGAACAAAATACAAGCAAAAGCTTACAATTTTGCACAAGAAAAACTCTAACCCTAGATTTCTTCTTCTGCCGTAGATCCGCCTCTTGACTTGGAAATGCCTCCAAGAACCCTCAAGATCTGGCGGTGAGAACTCTGTCGAGAAGCTCTAGAATCACTGTGAAGATCGGAGCTGAACAGTAAAAGCGTTGGTCGAGTTCTTCGGAAGAAATCGCACACCACCAGCTAAATACGATGCCAACGGTCGGATCCCAATCGATTGAATTGTTCCTAATCGATTGGGGAGGTTTTGGATCGATCAACCGATCGATCCAGAGCGCCTCTGTGCTCTCGGGAATTGCTTGGATCGATTGGCTGATCGATCCAGTGCTTTTCACGTAAAATCGCAGCTCCCAATCGATCACCCGATTGATTGGGGGGCTCTGGATCGATCGCTGGATCGATCCAGAGCTGTTCTGTGCGATCGCGCACTTCTCCCAATCGATCCACTGATCGATTAGGAGGAGGCTTGTCGCGAAGACTCGCCCAATCGATCAGCTGATCGATTGGGCATGAGCCAATCGATCGGCTGATAGATCCAGCTCATGATTTCGTCCAAAATCAAGTCTAAAGCCTCATAAACCAACATCTGGTCAGTCATGACCTGTTGGTCCATCATGCCTAGCATCCGGTCACCCTTGACCAGCTAGAACTCCCTCACCAAGTGTTCGGTCAATCCTTTTGATCTACTTGGACTTTTCTCCTCACGCCAAGTATCCGGTCAATCCCTGTGACCTACTTGGACTTTACACCAGATGTCTGGTCAACCTTGACCCATCTGGGTTTCCTCGTGTCTGGCTTCACTCACCAGGTCTTTCCATTGCCTAGCTTCACTCACTATAACTTCCCATCTGCCTGGCTTTACTCACCAGGACTTTCCATCTGCATGGCTTCACTCACCAGGACTTTCACCTAGTTTCACTCACTAGGATTTCCCAACTGCCTGGCTTCACACACCAGGACTTTCACCTAGTTTCACTCACTAGGATTTCCCAACTGCCTGGCTTCACTCACCAGGACTTCCATCTGCCTGGCTTCACTCACCAGAACTTTTAACTGCCTAGCTTCACTCACCAGGACTTCCAACTGTCTGGCTTCACTTACCAGGACTTCCAGTCAAGTATCCAGTCAACCTTGACCTACTTGACTCTCCTTCACAATCTCCCCACTTGACCAATCACACCTGCAATCTCCATGTATTGTCTACATGTATTGTCAAACATCGAAACTCAAACATCAAGACTCGAGCTTGACTCAATTCAAGCTCAGTCAAACATGTCAACCTTGACCTAGGGAATATTGCACCAACACTTTGTTCCAGCGACCTCTTTTCTATCAACCATCTATGTTCCTGCAATCCTCTTTATTCTAGCTATCTATTAGATTAATTGTACCCTAGCATCATTCTTCGACATCCACATCATAAATCGTCTTTGATTTTGTTTCTCGAGGTAATTTCTTGGTTTAGTTTTCGTATGGTGATAATATTTTTATATGTTAATGGTGATAAAAATTATAATCGATTAGGGTTTAATTTGTGTTAGCCGGTAAATTTGTAAAATTTTTCAATGAATCCCTTAATTTATTTGGTCTTTTTCTACAAGTTAACCATATTATTTTTCAAGTTTATTATTGTAGTTTGCTTACAACATGTCTATGATGCTAAGCTTCATTTACATATTTTTATTCTCTAAGTTGAATAGTATCACAGATTTCTCATAAGATCATTAGCATATATATAATTTTTTTTCTTTTGAAATCCTTCTGTTTATATATTTAAAATTTTATATTTAAAATCCTTCTGGGATTATTTACTGAGCTCCTCTCTCCATGAACTAAGCTATAATCACCTGGAAATCAAAATTCTGAAACAGAAGTGAAAGTATTCTACTGGGTTTTATTTGAATAGTGACATTTTAGGAAGATGAATGCAGGAATTGGACCCTGAATTCTGATTTCTGAATGTGGTTTTTGAAAAATTGCAATTAAGGAATTGAGAAGCATGTTTACAAAATGTTGCTGCTGTTGAGTTACCTTTGTGCCAATTTGGAGGAATGTGTGCAAGAACTAAACTATGCAATTAATGAATTCCAAACATTATATGAAATTCAATTCTAAATTCTGAATTCTGATTTCTTTCACATCGTCTCATGGAATCAGTAGATTCAGCAACAGAAAAATGCAGAATTTGAATTCCTTAGTTCAGCTTTTACAGTTTCAGAAAATGACAATGAGGATTTGACTACTACTTAGATTTTTTTCTCAATCAGAAATATTCTCTTCCTCCTTTTCATTACAGAATTAGCTTCGAGTTTCAGAAAATGACACTTGAAGGAATTTAAGTTTGGATAATGTAGTGTCGAGTTTAAGATAGAACTTTAGTTAAGATCAGAAATCAAAATGTAGGATTCAGAGTGTAGTTTTATTTCTGGAACTCAAGCTTGATTTCTGATCTTCAATTTCAAAATTGTTAATTCAAGACCCCATTCAGAATTTCCAGATTTGAGAATCCAGTTCAAAATGTAGATTTAGACTCAAGCCTGAAAAATTCCTGCATATCTGAACTTAAGAAACAAATTCAACAACAGAATCCAGTAAAACAATTTGAGAAATTTAGTTCCAATTCTGATTTCTGGATGCCAGATTCCAGCTCCATACTTTTGCCCTTTAATGAAGATAATCTTGTGTGATCCAATCTGTTTCATGCTCCTGTTCCTTAGGTGTATAAACTTACTGATTCTTAGGTATATCAATGTTTATTATCTCTTACTAATGCTTATTATATTCCGAGTCTTACTTTAAATCTTGTTTTTGTTAGTCAATTATGTGAGTCTAGATACCTAGTCTTTTTTTCTCCATCCAATTATTATGTTTAGGATCCGTAATCTCAGAGGTTGATTGGGATCGGTCATAGGCAAGGACTCTATGTTTTAGATCAACTTAAAGTATCAGAAGTTGTAGCTTCAAGTATGGGTTTATCATCTTTTCATTTGAGTTGTTCATCTTTTGATTTTTATTTATGACACTCTCATTTAAGTAATTTTTGGCGTCTCGTTTGCAGTTTTTAGCTCCTACAAGAGTATTAGGACATTTAAAAAGTTTTGATATTTCTGATTGTAGTGGTTGTAAACTGACCAAATTTCCTACCTTACCATTTTCTAAAAGTCTCTCTTTTTCTTCTGCTCCATTTGATCTTATCCATTCTGATGTGTGGGGACCCTCTCCTATTCCTACGAAAGGGGGTTCAAGGTATTATATTTCATTTATTGATAATTACACTCGTTACTCTTGGGTTTATCTTATGAAATATAGGTCTGATTATCTTACCATTTTCAACAACTTGAGAGCTCTTGTAAACTCAATATTCTAGTGTCATATAGTGTTTTCGTTGTGATTTGGGGGCGGGGGAGGGGGGGGCGAATACACTTCGAATCATTTTCCAAAGTTACTTGCTTCTGATGGTATTATTCATCAAACCTCGTGTATAGATACTCCTGAGCAGAATGGTGTGGCTGAACGAAAACATAGACATCTTGTTAAAATAACTCGTTTATTTTATTGTCTGCCAATGTTCCTAGTACCTTTTGGGGGGAAGCAATCCTTACCGTTGCTCATGTGATTAATAAAATTCCAAGCTCACACAATGCAGGCTTGTCACCTTTTAAAAAATTGTATGGGCATGCTCCTCTCTACTTCTCTTTGCGTATTTTTGGTTGTACTTGCCTCGTCCTTCATCCACATGTCGAGCATAATAAATTAGCCTCTCGGTCTACTCTTTGTGTCTTTCTGGGTTATGGTGTTAGCCAAAAAGGATATCGTTGCTTTGATCCTGTTAGTAAAAAAATTGTATGTCTCTCGTCATGTTGTATTTCTTAAACATATTCCATTCTTTTCTATTTCTGCTAGTTCGCATAATATGACAAAGTCAAATCTACTTTGCATTGATCCTTTTAATACCGACACTGAGGAAGCTTCACCCACAACTCCTACTGGTAGCTCAACTGAATCAGGTACTTTGGTTCCCGAGATATCTGCTCCACATACTCCTCCTTCTGCCACTACCCAATCATCTCCTGAGGTTGCGGATGATCCTTCTCTCCATCGTTGTCAATCCACTCGTATTCGTAAGTCTACTAAACTACCAGATTTTGCTTATTGTTGTTATTCTCATTCTTTTGCTTCATTTGTTGCATCTATTCATTGTCTTTTTGAGCCTGTATCCTATAGAGGAGTTGTTTGTAATCCACTTTGATAGAGTGCTATGGCTGAAAAACTAACTGCTTTGCATCAGAGTTATACATGAGATTTGGTTCCATTGCCACCAGGAAAATATACTATTAGTTCTTGTTGGATATATAAGATCAAAACTAAATCTGATGGATCTATCGAATGATACAAAGCTCGTCTTGTTATTCTCAAGAGTATGACATGAATTATGAGGAAACATTTACTCATGTTGCAAAAATAACGACTGTTCGTACTCTGATTGCTGTTGCTTCTGTTTGTCGATGGAGAATATCTCAGATGGATGTCAAGAATGCATTTCTAATGGTGATCTTCATGAAGAAGTTTATATGACACCTCCTCCTGATATTTCACACCAACCTGGTGAAGTTTGTAGGCTTCGTAAAGCGCTTTATGGTCTCAAACAAACACCTCGTGCTTGGTTTGAGAAGTTCTCTACAGTTATTACTTTGTTTGATTTTCATCGTAGTAATCACGATTCAGCATTGTTTGTCAGATGTATGAGTGCAGGTCATATTCTTTTATCATTATATGCTGATGACATGATTATTACTGGTGACGATTCTGATGGAATTGTTTCCTTGAAGTCTGAGTTGGCTCATTGTTTTGCTATGAAAGACTTGGGTATACTATGCTACTTTCTGGACATTGAGGTTGCTTATTCCCCGAAAATTTATCTTTTATTTCAATCAAAGTATATATCTGATCTGTTTGAGCGTACTTGTCTTACTGATAATAGAGTTGTTAATACTCCTATTGAGACTAATGTTCGATATTCTCTATCTAATGGCTCACCTTTGTCGGATCCTAGTTTGTATAGAACTATTGTTGGAAGCTTGGTTTATCTTACTATGACTCGTCCAAATATTACGTATGTTGTTCATGTGGTAGTCAATTTGTCGCTGCACCAACTATAGTTCATTGGGCTATTGTTCTTCGTATTCTCGGGTATCTTTGGGGCACTCAATTTCAAAGCATTTTATTTTCTTCTACTTCATCTCTTGAGATGCGTGTATACTCTGATGCGGATTAGGCTGATGATCCTAAAGATCGCAAATCTACCACTGACTTCTGTATTTTTCTTGATGATTCCCTCATTTCTTGGAAGAGTAAAAAGCAAGATGTTATTTCTAGATCTTCTACAGAAGTTGAGTATCATGCTATGACCTCATTTACTTGTGAGATAGTTTGGTTGCATTTGTTGCTTGCGGATATGGGTGTCTCTCCTCATCAACCTACTCTGTTATATTGTGATAATCAGAGTGTTATTCAAATTATACACAATTCAGTTTTTCATGAACGGACGAAACATATTGAAATTGATTGTCACATTACTCGTCACCATCTTCAGATTGACACCATTACATTGTCTTTTGTTCCTTCAAAACTACAGATTATTGATATGTTTATCAAGACACATTCCGCTTCATATTTTCATTTTTTATCTAACAAACTCTCAATGTTTCTAGCTATAACATCGTGAGTTGGCAAGAAGTCAGTTCAAGGAAGAAGGTGCTGGCTCACTGACCTTTGTGAATTATCATATAGATGATCACACCTTCTATTCTGCATTTTACATATGAGAGTTCATCGTGTTCATTTTTGAGAATTTTCGATCACTATTTCCTTGCCATACAGCACTGCCACAAATGTGGAAATTGAGTTGCCTGTGCCTTCAGATGCCACCAATCCCAACATTCGGACATCCATGGGTTCTGCTTCATATGCTCCAGAAAATGATGCATTGGTCTGGAAAGTAAAATCTTTTCCTGGTGGCAAGGTTTGACGCAATTTCTTTTTTTTTTCTGGATAAAGTTAATGATGCCTCTAATTACTGTGAAGTTCGGGTACATGCATGTTTTCATGACCACACTGGCATTCTCCTCTGTACTTAGTCTTCCCAGTATCACCGCGGAAGAGGCGACTCCAGAGAAAAAAGCTCCTATACGTGTGAAGTTTGAGATCCCATATTTCACCGTGTCTGGTATACAGGTACTTTTCTCCTTCACATTAACTTTATTGGATTATGTTAACCTACGGTTAATGCATCATTGTCATCGATTGTTTAGGTTCGTTAATTACCTTAAAATTATCGAGAAGAGTGGATACCAAGCTCTACCTTGGGTGAGATACATCACAATGGCGGGAGAATATGAACTGAGGCTCATCTAATTAAGAACCCCCAACTGCTTGCCGTTCGGCACTTGCATTCAAGATTTCAAGCTTTTTTGTAAGGATTAAAAGCTTGTTCAAAATGCTCTCTGTTCATTTTTTTTTTTCAGAGAATGTATTGATAGCTTGATTACAATTATTCCCAATTTCCTTTCCCTTCATGTCAGTAAATAAAATGTTCTTGTATTCGACTGTCTCTTTTTACAATTGTTCGACAAATTCATGTCAAAAGAAAAGGAAAGAAAAAAGGTAGCCACAAAAACTACGTTGTGGCACAGCTGTGTGCTAAATACATACATAAAACAGCTAGCCTCAAGTCTTCCCTTCTGTCAAGATATGCAAACGGTCAGAGTCAGAGAGCAGCTTTTCCTGGGCGATAGCAGAGCGTCTCCTCCCATATCATCTCTCTGATCATGTCTTCCCCGAGTTCATCATCGAAGCCAAGATCAATGGGGCCCTTGGCAGCGGGGTCGAGCAGAGGGTCATACAACTGAGCCATATAAGGGTGTTCTAATGCCTCCGTAGCATTGATTCTCTTTGCCGGATTAAAAACGAGCAACTTCTTCAGCAAGTCGACGGCCAGTGGATTGGCATCGGGGAACATACTGGCGAAGGGAACGCCTGGACTATCCGGGAGCGAGTCGATGTAGTCTCGAATTGGCTGGTAAGTGACGAAGTCGAAATCAGCAGCATCATGGTTAACGCCGAGAGTGTTGAGAATGAGCTCGAGCTGGTGGGCACTGTCAGTGCCCGGAAAGAGAGGTTTGCGCCCGAGTATCGCAGCGAAGATGCATCCAACTGACCACATATCAATAGCAGCGTCGTAGCTATCAGAGCAAACGAGCAACTCCGGCGCACGATACCAACGCGTGACGACGTAGCCGTTCATTCCTTCACCCCTCGGACTTTTAGTGCGAGCCAGTCCGAAATCGCCAATCTTAAGTTCACAATCACTGTTGACCAGAAGGTTCCCTGGCTTCAAGTCCCTGTGAATTACGTTCGCCGAGTGGAGATATTTCAGTCCTCGAAGCAACTGCATTCACAAATAATAATTAAATTCATTGTACCTTAGGCAACATGCATGTAATTAATATTGAATGTGATTCTTCTACTTTAATTTCGTTGTTATATAATTCATACCTGAAAAATGAAGCATTGACACTGCTCGTCGGAAAGTGGCTGAGGTGATCTGATGATTTGCCCCAGATCAGTATCCATGAGCTCAAAGACAAGATAAACGTCGACGAATGATCTCTTGGTGGAAGGCAGCATGATATCCTTCATCTCAATGACGTTTTCGTGCTTGATTTTCCCCAAAAGCTTCATCTCCCGAAGAGTCCTCAGCGCATCGATGCGATCTTCGAAGACATTCCTTATTTTCTTTTTTGGGTATTGCTAAACGGCCAGAATCTGGCCAGCTAGAATATATGCATGCATGCATATGCATGGGTATTTTAGTAATTTCATATGGCCGCATTAATTATATGCATGTCCATGCATGCATTTTAATTGGGAGATAGGGATTTCTAGCTGGCCAGATTCTGGCCAGCAAGATTTACTCATTTTCTTAATGGCGACGTTCTCGCTTGTTTCGCGGTTGATGGATGAGCAAACGACGCCATAAGCGCCTTCTCCAAGGAGCTTCATAGGCACATACTTGGCATCGATCTCGAAAAGTGTGTTTGAGATGGTGTAAGATCTCATTTCTTCTTTGTTCCCGAAATCGGCGGGGGGATTATTTGATAGCATAGCCATGGCCTGTAATCCAATTAAAACAACAAAATATTAGCAGAAATTAAGTCAGAGATTAGGGTTTTCAAGAATATATATAATTAAAGTCGAACGACTTTAATTAAAGTCATAGATATAATTAAAGTCTAACGACTAGGGTTTTCAAGAATATATACCAAGAACACCAAGAAATAACAGAACAAGAACACGTGATGATCCAAGAACTGGATTATTCTTTTCTTTTTTACATTCGTTGCGTTCTCTGGATCTCTTTTTACATATGCCTTTGCAAAGAACGGAACAAGAAACATGTTCGATGATGGGGAGGATCAAGAATACGATTGAAACGGTCAAATCGCATGTTTCTTTAACTATTAACGCACACACATCTGTCTCATGGCAAGGAGAGTAGTCGACTTACTGGTTACGGCGGCAGCGAGTCGGGATGGTCCGACCGTGGGCAGGAAGACAAGTGGAACGGCGGCGGCGGCGATGGAGTCGAATGGAGTCGAGGAAGGTGGGTAAAATATGGATTCGATTGCATGTGTTTAAATAGGCTTCGTTTCCGAACTCCACTTTCAGTGACCGCGACATTTTTTATATTTTATAATTTTTTTATTAACTTTTTTTTTGTACTTTTAAAATTTTTTATTAAAATTTTAAAAAATTACATGGATAAATTTAGGAGATTATAAAATGAATTTTTTAAAATGAGTTTTCAGAGTCATCACTTTTATATGAAATACTTAATTGAATAATTAAATTTTTTTTATTGATCTGGTTCAGTTAAATTTAGTTTGATTAAAAAATTATTATTATTTACTTTAATTTAGGATTTAAGGTTAAAATTACGCTGTGCCTTTGTAAAGATCGTAAATTAAATATTCTTTATAAGCTAAATATTGTAAATTAACTTTTTTTTGTACTTTTAAAATTTTTTATTAAATTTTTAAAAAATTACATAGATAAATTTAGGAGATTATAAAATGAAATTTTAGGGTCATCATTTTTATATACAATAATTAATTTGTATAATAAAATTGATAAATATCGTTTTTAGACTTCACATGTTAAAGAACATTTTATTTCGTAATAAATCTCTAAATAAAATTTATAATATTAAAATAATAAATTTGAATAGGTTAAACCACTTTTCCCTCTACACTTTTAACATTTTCTTAAGGTTTGAAATTTCGTCATGGCAACCCATTTGTGATTATGAGCTCCTCACACCGCGTTGCTCCATCAAGCCGACACGGTTGTCTCCATTCTTCCGAGACCCCACCTCACCTCGGCCATCGCCTCCCACCGTCAACCTATTGGCTAATTCTCCGTGCCCCACCACAATGTCGTCGCTGCCTCCACCCTCCCTCCGCCCTTAGTCTTATAATGAGGTCACTGACCACTACGTCGTTCTATGCC
Source organism: Zingiber officinale (assembly GCF_018446385.1). Classification (NCBI taxonomy): domain Eukaryota; kingdom Viridiplantae; phylum Streptophyta; class Magnoliopsida; order Zingiberales; family Zingiberaceae; genus Zingiber; species Zingiber officinale. The sequence continues at coordinate 19,771,958 of NC_056004.1, forward strand.
TGCCTTCTGACAAAGAAGGTGCAAAGCTGACCCTAAAGCAGATTGAGAAGGCCTACTGTAGTCAGTCTCAGATCTATCATCCAAACAAATGACCTGAGTGCCCCAACGTTACCATCGGATCACTATCTATAGACGTTCAACTGATCCTTGGTCGAACTTCTAAACCTTTGTTTCTCTGTTGGGTCGGCGCTGGTGATGTTGATCATGTACGCCTAATCATCGGCGCAATTCTCTGCCCACACGAACATCAAGGATGCATCGTCTTCTTATTCGGTCATCACGTCGGCCTCCGCCTCAGCTGGAGATGCCAGAAATCTCTACAAGCCATCGTGAGTAAACGTTCCTGTTGTCCTCGCGTGCTCATGTCGAAGTCGTCCCTACTCATTCGCGTGGAATCTCTTCCCTTTGTTTTCATCGCTACCGACCAATGGCCTCACCATTGTCACGATTATTAAGGTAATTAAATTAATCATGTGATACAGTGCGTGATGGTGGGGTCCGATAAGGCGTGCCAGTTCGGAGTCAAAGGGACGTGACAATCAGAAGTCAAGGGAACGTGGCAGTCATAAGTCAAGGGGATGTGGTAGTCCTAAGTCAAAGGTGTAAGACCGTTGGATTCGATAGAGGGGGGGTGAATATCGATTCGAAAATCTCGAGTTAAAACGCAGCGGAAATGTAAAGAAGTAAAGAGATGAACACTGTTGATTTTTACTTCGTTCGGAGCCTGTGACGACTCCTACTCGAAGGCCCGTACTCCTTGAGTACTTTCGTTGGGCAATTCACTAGCAATTCGGATAATTACAGTTTACGTACAAATATTGCTAATGAAAAGAAAGAAAACAAAGCTAACCGACAAACAATAAATTAAACGAAGAGCCGGAGTGAGTCGTCGGAGCTTTGTGAACGTCGTTGGAGCGCAGAGCAGCAGAGTGATTGGACTCAGAGTTCTCAGAAGACTGATGATTTGAAGCTCCTGCCTGGGGCTTCTTTTATATGCTACTCCGGGCGCCTGGATCCCCTCCGGGCGCCTGGAATGTGACGTAACACTCCCAACCAGCATGCTCCAAGTGTCAACGTCGTCCTGGGGATAAAATTTGCCTCCGGGCGCCCGGATCCCTTCCGGGCGCCCGGAGCCATTCCGGGCGCCCGGACCCCCACTGTTTCCTACCTGCAAAACAGTGTTAGTCCGAGGCAAATAAACCCTGCAGCACAGTTTGTTAGTACATTTTTATAGATACGCTCAGTAATAAAAATTAGCATTCAGAGTATGACTTAGATTCCGTCTTTCCGAGACCGGAATCTAGTCACGATCTCGACTTAGATATCCGAAATGGATCTAAGCCGGATCGACGCCTAATGTTCCCTTCCCAGGAACGCGTCCTCGCAGTCACTCCCCTCCAGTGACTTACCTCACTTACCTGCCAGACGTCCGGTCAGCCCGTCGACCCGTCTGGACTTCTCGCCAAGCGTCCGGTCAGCCCGTCGACCCGCTTGGACTTCTCGCCAGCTATCCGATCAGCCCGTCGACCTAGCTGGACTTCTCGCCAAGCGTCCGGTCGGCCCGTCGACCCGCTTGGACTTCTCGCCAGCTATCCGGTCAGCCCGTCGACCTAGCTGGACTTTTCCTGCACACTTGATCAAAGTGTCAGACAACAACACAACTAACTTAACCTACTTGTCATTCATCAAAACCTGGGTTAGACCGTTAGTGCTACCCGCACCAACAATCTCCCCCTTTTTGATGGAATGACAACCTGGTTAAGTTAGTGAAAGCATATGCACAAATTTAAAGTCATGCATTTGTGTGGTTTAAGGTAGTTTGTGTTTTCAATTTGGTTTAGCTAACTTAACCACCTAACCCTTCTCCCCCTTTGGCATTCATAAAAAAAAACAAGGGTAAACAAGCATAGTGTTTAAGTTACCTAATCATGAAAAATAACTGAGTTTGGTTCAAAATTCAAGGATAACAGTACAATCTTTAAAACCAAGAAAAAACAATTTGACTTTGGGGGAGTTTAAAGTTTTTTGAAAACTTGTTTAACGCATTTGTTCTTTAGCTTTTGAAAAATTGCTAAGTGTAGATTGTCTAATTTTCAATCATAAGTGTATAAGGTCTCAAGTTTCAAACATAAGTTTTTAACACCAAATTTTCAAAACTAAGTTTGAGAAAATATAATTTTCAAAACTGATTTATTTTTCAACACTAAGTTTGTAAAAGATTCAATTTTCAAAATCAAGGAAAATTAAATTGTCAAACTCAAGTTTTAAGGACTAGATTCAGTACCATTTTTCAAAGTAAAGTTAAGTCTAATTTAAATCTTTACTTTCAGTTGTCAAAGGAGTTTGGTAAAAGTAAGATCATATTTTTAGAATGTGTTTGTAAAATTTGTTTTCCAAAATCAAATTTTCAAAAAGGTATTAGATTCAAAAACCATGGTTTAAAATACTTGAAAAGGTCAGTTTTCAAAGACTAGAAAAAAAATTGTGAGTTAAAAGAATTTTATAATTTTAAACAAGTTGTTTTTAAACTTTGATTTTCAAAATTAAGTTTAAAATTCAATTTGGAAAACTAAATAGTTATATTTCTCCCCCTGAATTTGATACCTACCTCTAACCAGCTGTCTAACCAATTAGGTACTAACTAACTATCAGAAGATAGTAGCTTTCACTAGGTTAGTCAGATTAAGTTAATTATAATCAGTCAGTGTTTGACTTGACTGATGAACTTTAATCTGATTAATATCTGATTTGTATTTAACGTCCAGACTTATGCTGATGCACTGAAATAAGCATCTTAAGTCTAGACAGTTGGCCTATGCATCTCACCCCTTTCTATGTTTGTCAAACACAAGCAAGGTAATCCTAGGGTGTTGGTGAGATGCTCAAAAACTAGTCCTATGGGTACATGCTTTCTAAGGATGTAAAACTAGTCTAAGGCCAAAACTGTTTTTGAAAATCTAAAAATGGAAAGTTTTAAAAACAAACAAGTTTAACCTATAATTTGATAAAATCATTTTTGAAAGTATTTTTGAAATTTCCTAGTCTATTGAGCACATCCCTAATTGTCGTCGTAAGTTGCTAAATTCACTTTCAGGGAGTGGTTTTGTAAAAATGCCAGCTAAATTTGATTTGGACTCAATGTACTTGAGTTCAATATCACCTTTAGTAACATAATCCCTGATAAAGTGGTGCCTAATTTCAATATGTTTGGTTCTTGAATGATGCACAGGATTCTTGGTTAAGTTAATTGAACTTATATTGTCAATTAATACTTTTACATTTGTGATATTTAAGTTGAAATCTTTTAGAGTATGCATCATCCATAATAATTGTGCAACACATTCGCCTATAGCTATGTATTCTGACTCAGTTGTAGATAGTGCAACACAGTGTTGCTTTCTACTAAACCAGCTGACAAGGGATGGACCAAGTAGTTGGCATCCACCACTTGTGCTTTTGCGGTCTAATTTGCATCCGGCATAATCTGAGTCAGAATATCCTATTAATTCAAAGTTGTTGGTCCTAGGATACCAAATTCCTACATTTGTGGTTCCCTTGAGGTATCTAAAGATTCTTTTGACTTGAGTCAAATGAGATTCTTTAGCACAGGTTTGGTATCGAGCACACATACTAACTGCAAATAAAATGTCAGGTCGGCTTGCAGTTAAGTAAAGTAGACTACCTATTGCGCTCCGATAATGTTTTAAGTCTACAGATTTCCCATTAGGATCATCATCTAGGATTGTGTTTACGGCCATAGGTGTTTTTATTTCTTTAGTATTTTCCATTCCAAATTTTCTAAGTAACTCCTTAGTATATTTTTGTTGATAGATATAATTTCCTTCATTTGTTTGTTTGACTTGTAACCCTAGAAAATAAGTTAATTTTCCTACCAGACTCATTTCGAATTCGTGTTCCATTAGGTTTGTAAATTCGTTTAAAAACTCTGAGTTTGTTGAACCAAAGATGATATCATCTACATAAATTTGAGCTATAAAAATATCTTCTTTTATTGATTTCACAAATAGTGTTGGGTCAACTTGACCTTGGTTGAACCCTTTAGAGATTAAGTAAGAGGTTAGTCTTTCATACCATGCCCTAGGTGCCTGTTTAAGTCCATATAATGCCTTTTTTAATTTGTAGACATAATCAGGGTGTTCTAGGCTTTCAAAACCTGGTGGCTGACCTACATAAACTTCTTCTTTTATCAATCCATTAAGAAAGGCAGACTTGACATCCATTTGGTATAGTTTGAATCCTTTATGGGTTGCATAGCTTAGTAACATTCTAATGGACTCTAGTCTAGCTACCGGGGCATAAGTTTCATCATAGTCAAGTCCTTCAACTTGACTGAACCCTTTGGCAACTAACTTGGCCTTGTTTCTAGTAATTTCTCCGGTTTCACTTAACTTGTTTCTAAATACCCATTTGGTTTCTATTATTTTCTTATCGTTAGGTGGAGGTACTAGGTCCCAAACTTCATTGCGCTCAAATTGAGCTAATTCTTCTTGCATAGCTATGACCCAGTCTGGGTCAAGTAGGGATTCAGCTACAGTTTTGGGTTCAATATTTGAGATTAACGAGATTTGACTTAGGTTTCTGAAAGATGACCTGGTTTGGACCCTAAGGTCTGGGTCACCAATTATTTGATCAGTAGGATGGTTTGGGTTGACTCTTATGGTTCTAGAAGGTTGACTTTCTTGTAGTTGTTCTTCTTCTTCATGATTTTGGGTTTGGTTTGTTCCTTCAAAATTGATATGTTCGTGACCAGGGTCAACTGGTTGAGGTTGGGCTTGTTCTAGGTTTTGATTGGATTCTTTGAATTTTACATTGGTGGTTTCCTCAATTCTTAAGGTAACTTTATTATAAATTCTGTAGCCTCTGCTATTCAGAGAGTACCCTAGAAAAATTCCATTTTCTATTTTGGAAGTGAATTTGCCTAAGTGTTCTCTAGTATTTAGGATAAAGGCTGGGCAACCAAATACCTTAAAGTGTTTTACATTAGGTTGTTTGTTGTAAAATATTTCAAAAAATATTTTATTGTGGTTTTTGTTTAGTGTTGTTCGGTTTTGTACATAGCAGGCTGTACTAACAGCTTTTGCCCAAAAATATTTAGGTAAGTTGTATTCATTTAGCATAGTTCTAGATGCTTCAAGTAAAGTTCTATTTTTCCTTTCTACAATTCCATTTTGTTGGGGAGTCTTAGGGCAAGAAAATTCATGATGGTAGCCATTTTCAAGGCAAAATTTATCAAAATTATGATTTTTAAATTCTCCTCCATTATCACTTCTGATTCTTTTAATTTTTATGCCTTTTTCATTTTCAATTTGCTTGCAGAAATTTGAAAAAAATTCAAAGGTTTCATCTTTATTTTTTAAGAATTTGACCCAAGTGAACCTAGAATAGTCATCTATTATAACTAAACAGTATAGACTTCCATTTATTGATTTAACTCCATGGGAGTCAAATAGGTCTAAGTGTAAAAGTTCTAGGACTGAGTTGGTTTGGGATTCATTAATTGGTTTGTGGGTAGATTTTGTTTGTTTGCCTTGTTGACAAGCATTACATATTGTTAAATCTAAGTTAGGTAATTTTGGTAAGCCTCTAACTAGACCATTTAATTTACTTATGTTTCTGAAATGTGTGTGTGACATTCTTCGATGCCATAGCCAGGTTTCTTCTTTTTGTGTTAAATAACACTTGACTGAAGAAGTGGTTAAGTTAATGGCATAGATATTGTCTTTTCTAAAGCCTTTTAGGCTTATAGTTGGATTATCTAGATGTTTGATCAAACATTCTATGGATAGAAATTTTACCTTATACCTAGTGTCACATAATTGACTTATGCTCAGAAGATTGTATTTAAAATTTTCAACAAGTAGAACATTTGTAATTATGAAATCTATTTTTAATTCAATATTACCTATACCAATTACCTTGAGTTTACCGTTGTTTCCAAAGGCAACTGTTCCTAGGCTTTTGTAGGTTAATTGAGTGAACTTGGTGTGATCTCCAGTCATATGTTTGGAGCAACCACTGTCCAAAATCCACTTGGTTTCCTACAACAAGTAGGATTTTTATGTTAGTCTTAGTTTATCAATTTTTAATCAATCATTAAGTAAATATCTTAATTTTGAAATTTTGAAATTAATTTAAGTTTAAAATTTTGAAGTTAATTTTTGAATTTTGAAAATAACTTGAGTTTAAAATTTTTTTTAAATTAATTTAAGTTTAAAATTAAATTTTGAAATTAATTTAAAGATTAAATTTTGAAATTAATTTAAGTTTAAAATTAAATTTTGAAATTAATTTAAAGATTAAATTTTGAAATTAATTTAAGTTTAAAATTAAATTTTGAAATTAATTTAAGTTTTAAAATTAAAATTTTGAAATTAATTTAAAGATTAAATTTTGAAATTAATTTAAGTTTAAAATTTTAAAATTTAAATAATTTTTAAGTCTTATTCATCTCACCCGATCTATATTATTAATCAGGGAAACCTATGGTTTTGTGAGATGAAATTGGTTTGATTATAGAGTTTTGGTTTAACTAGTGTTAGATTCAGACTTAGCTTTGGTTTCCACAAATAGGCATTCTTCGGATAAACTTCTAAGCTTGGTGAGTCACAAGGACATCATTAGAAGTAACCAACCTTTCGAGATTTTCCGAATAGTCCTATCCACGGAACTTAGTACTAAATCTTGATCTAACTGGTTAGGATTCGTTTAAGGGTAGCTTCGGTCAGTTCCACTTGGCCAAATGCACCAGATCGAAGCCATATCTTTCTAGACATGCGATGCCCAAGTTTCCCTAACGTACTATCATCCAAAAATTTCACCATTACCACGATTCAAGTTAAACTTGGTCTCTTTTTAACTAATCCTAATTACCCTGCCGGGTTAATTTGTTTTGGGTTACCCTATCGGGTAGGTTAGTTTTGGAGGTGCCAGCTATTCTGGAGCCTCCCCCTGAATTGTTTGCCATTAATTTAGATTTTGGGTTTGTGTCGATTCTTTTTATAGTTATAATCAACTTGGTGATAATCTAAATTTTGTTGAGTTTTGAATTTTGATTTTAAGTTAAATTTATATTTTAGTTTTTGATCTGATTTATTCAAGTTTATATAATGTATTTTATCTTTAGGTATATAGAATTGATTAAGTCCTACTTGCGTGGTTAAGCACGCTTTCGGGACCCGAGCTTGTTTAGTTGCTTTGTGTTGGGTTAATAATGATTTAAAGGTTTTGTTTGAGTTTGACTTATATCCAAGTCCGGTTTTATTATAGCATGTCTTTTGGTTATTTAGAATTAAATCTAAATTTTTAGATCTTGTTGTGAATTTTTCCAACATTTCCTTTAACTTATTAAGTTCATTTTTTAATGATAAATTCTCCTCCTCAAGTGTTCGGTCTTGAGTTGGATTCGAATTTTTCAATTGTTCCTTGAGGTTTTGATTTTCCTCAAGAAGCGATTTATTTTCATTTTCCAATTTAACTAATTTTTTATTTAAACACGAGATAATTCTAAAGAATTTACGATTTAAGTTTAGGTATACCTCTTCGGAACCTTCGGAAACGAGTGCGGACTCGTGGCTCGATTCGGGTTCGAACCCGTCTTCCGATTCCTCTGATTCGTCTTCCGTTTCAGCTTCGCGAGCCATCAGCGCGAGGTGACTTTGGTGCTTTTGCCTTTCTCCTTCCGATTCGTCTGAGGAGGAATCGTCCCATGTTGCTTTGAGGGCTTTCTTCTTTGTTGACTTTGGTTTGTCAAGTTTCAATCTTGGGCATTCGTTCTTGTAGTGTCCCTTTTTGTTACATCCGAAACATGTGACATTTCTTGAGTCGGCTGGCGAACTGATCTTCTGAAGATCCTGTTTGCTGAAGCTTCTCTTTTTCCTAGTGAACATTTTCCTTACCAGGTTCACCAGGTGTTCTTCGTCTTCAGAGTCTTGATCGGAATCTTCTTCAGATTCGGGTACCCTGCAAATAAAGCTACACCTTTCTCGACCCCGGCGTTAGTTTGCTCATGAACTCTAATTCACGTAAGAGTTCATCCAATTTTAATTTAGATAAATTTTTTGAAATTTTGTAGGCATCTACAATTGATGCCCACAAATTATTTCGCGGAAAAGCATTTAATGCGTACCTTATTAAGTCTCGGTTCTCCATTTGGTGGCCTATCGCGTGGAGACCGTTGAGGATATCTTTGACCCTCGCGTGGAGCTGACTTGCCGTTTCTCCTTCCTGCATTTTTATATTAAAAATTTTATTTAACAGCAAATCTCTTTTTGTTACCTTCGCGTCGCTTGTTCCTTCGTGCAGCTCGATCAGTTTATCCCAAAGCTCCTTAGCGTTTTCATGCGGTCCAACCCGGTTCAGTTCTTCTCGTGTTAGTCCGCAGTGTAGAGTATTGATGGCTTTGTTTTCAATTGATGCCTTTTTCTTCATTTCTGTCCATTCTTCAGGGTCTACTATTTTCCCGGAGTTGTCTACTGGAATTTTGTAAGCCTTTGTGACGCTCATCCATTGGTCGTAGTCTGTCTTCATGTAGACCTCCATTCTCCTCTTCCAGTACGAAAAGTCATCCCCGTTGAATAGGGGAGGACGTACTGTGCTGAAGCCTTCTTGTTGAGACATCTTATCCTGCACACACTAAATTAACTGGAAAAAAAAAATCCCAAGACTTCATCTTGGATTAGCAGTGCGGGAGAAAATAGAAACTCTAAGTTGGTGTTGTATCAATTTAGATTTTAAATGCAACGGGAAAAAATCTTCCAAAAAGATAATAATATCAGTTTGGAATTGTTAAAAAAAATTATTTCACCCCCTGTCTGATTGGTGGTTGCACCAAGTCAGAGCGGTACTTGCTCTGATACCACTTGTAAGACCGTTGGATTCGATAGAGGGGGGGGGGTGAATATCGATTCGAAAATCTCGAGTTAAAACGCAGCGGAAATGTAAAGAAGTAAAGAGATGAACACTGTTGATTTTTACTTCGTTCGGAGCCTGTGACGACTCCTACTCGAAGGCCCGTACTCCTTGAGTACTTTCGTTGGGCAATTCACTAGCAATTCGGATAATTACAGTTTACGTACAAATATTGCTAATGAAAAGAAAGAAAACAAAGCTAACCGACAAACAATAAATTAAACGAAGAGCCGGAGTGAGTCGTCGGAGCTTTGTGAACGTCGTTGGAGCGCAGAGCAGCAGAGTGATTGGACTCAGAGTTCTCAGAAGACTGATGATTTGAAGCTCCTGCCTGGGGCTTCTTTTATATGCTACTCCGGGCGCCTGGATCCCCTCCGGGCGCCTGGAATGTGACGTAACACTCCCAACCAGCATGCTCCAAGTGTCAACGTCGTCCTGGGGATAAAATTTGCCTCCGGGCGCATGGATCCCTTCCGGGCGCCCGGACCCTCACTGTTCCCTACCTGCAAAAACAGTGTTAGTCCGAGGCAAATAAACCCTGCAGCACAGTTTGTTAGTACATTTTTATAGATACGCTCAGTAATAAAAATTAGCATTCAGAGTATGACTTAGATTCCGTCTTTCCGAGACCGGAATCTAGTCACGATCTCGACTTAGATATCCGAAATGGATCTAAGCCGGATCGACGCCTAATGTTCCCTTCCCAGGAACGCATCCTCGCAGTCACTCCCCTCCAGTGACTTACCTCACTTACCTGCCAGACGTCCGGTCAGCCCGTCGACCCGTCTGGACTTCTCGCCAAGCGTCCGGTTAGCCCGTCGACCCGCTTGGACTTCTCGCCAGCTATCCGGTCAGCCCGTCGACCGAGCTGGACTTCTCGCCAAGCGTCCGGTCAGCCCGTCGACCCGCTTGGACTTCTCGCCAGCTATCCGGTCAGCCCGTCGACCTAGCTGGACTTTTCCTGCACACTTGATCAAAGTGTCAGACAACAACACAACTAACTTAACCTACTTGTCATTCATCAAAACCTGGGTTAGACTGTTAGTGCTACCCGCACCAACAAAAGGGCCGTGACAGTCAGAAGTCAAGGGGGTATGACAGTCAACAGGTATGGAAAAAGGTGTTGGAACCCTAAGGTTATTTTGGTGTGATCAACAAGTTAAGTTAGGTCATGTGTGTTTTTAACCCTGTGTTTAAGTGTGCAGGAGCTTAGGAGCACAGATAGTCGAGCGGAAGACACAGCTAGCGAGAAGGACGGCACACGGTGCGTCCGAGGGACGAGGCGCTGCGGAAGAGTTCGTCGGCGGACGAGAAGGAAGCGTGTGGTAGTTTCGAGGGACGAGAAGCCGGAGCGGAAGATTGCTCGAGGTGCAAGAGACGCAGCTAGCGAGAAGGTCAGCACGGGGTGCGACCGAGGGACGAAGACTGCGGATGAGTACGCTGGCGGACAAGAAGAAAGCACGCGGCAATTCCGAGGGACAAGAAGCCGGAGCGGAAGCCTGCTCGAGAAGACCGGAAGTTGGGTTCGGGTGAGCCATATTCCGGATGGCAGAGATCACCTAAGTGAGCGGAAGACTTAGTCTGAGGTGAATGGAGCCGGAGCAAAAGACCCGGGCTGGAAAAAGTCAACAAGGTTGAATTTTCCAGCCGGGGCACCCGGAGTTGACTTTTTGACCAGATCGCGTCAATCGCGATCTGAACAATAACTAGGCGCCTAAAACCCCTTTGGGGCGCCCCGATCAAGGCTATAAATACAACCTTCGTCTAGAAAGTTCAATTCATCTAAAACAACTCAAGCAATTCATTCTTTCTACACTTGTACGCTTTCTCTATAGTTAAACTTCTTTTTTCTGCGCTTCATCATTGTAAGAGGCTTCTCCGCCTGAAGGAGTTTTTAGTACGATCATTTTCCTTGGATTAACAACCTCCCTGGTTGTAACCAAGTCAAATCTGGTGCCTTGTCTTTTCTGATTTACTTTCCGCTATTAATTTTATGCAAGTGTTAGTTTAAGAGTTCGAGAAGGATTTGTTTTTTATTTTCAGGCTATTCAACCCCCCTTCTAGCCGGCCGCCGCAATCCAACAAGAGGAAGTAAGGCATGGTGACGATGCCAGCCACCTAATTCCCGGTCAGGTTCTCACAGATCGGAACCCCAGGTCAGGGACACCAGGGTAGGTAGTCGGGGGAATACCTGGCCGGGATTTGACTGGTCAGGCTTTCGCAACATGATTGTACCGGAGCCGGGTGCACTCAGCAAGCTAACTCCTGGCTAGTCAACTCCCGATCGGCTCTTGGATGATCTCTCCACAACTCCCGACCCCCACAGTTTTTACCAAATGGTATACCCAACTGATCATCCCGAGCTGCTCTATTCATATCTGGTCAGGATAGGGGGCACTATAGGACAACATGGTCAGGGAATCGTAACCGTCTGTCATGGAATAACTGCTGCGTGTCAGGGAATATTCCAACAGTCCGTAATCATTTGCAAATGGAACCTTCTTTCAGCCTATAGGAGGATGTCATGTGTCCTCCAGCACCCGACAAGTCCTGACACCCGATATTCTATGACATTAGTCAATCTCTAGAAGGTACGCACTGTCATATAAAAGGGGAGGTCCTCTCCCTTTCGCATGTACGCTCTCTCGCACATTCACACTTGCCTTCTACTTTCTTTCTACTTAGTACACTGTTCTTCTGGGAAAAAAGTACCTGACTTGAGCGTCGGAGGGCCTGCTCCGGGGACCTTTTCCTTGATTTATGGCCTCTAACGTCCGTGTGCTCGTCTGAGCGGAGCTCGAGTACCGTCAGCTCAAGCATCATCGCCCATCAACACCACGTGGGAGTCCCTTTTTGGAAGAATATACGAGAAAAGTGTCTCAGTCCCCCCCTCTCCCGCCAACATCCGCACCAGCTCACCAGGCCTTCATTTGGCTCAAATTCCGGACAAGATCATCGTGTACTTGATTAATTAGTTTCATGATATGCAATTAATCTGATAATTAGTTTTAGAACATGTTTAAGGGGTGGATAATTAATTACTAGTGGATTAATTAATGAATCAATTGGTTATTAATAAGTATATTGATTAATTGTCCAATAAAATTATTAGCAGATTTAATTAATGGGATTAAGTAAATAATTGATTATGAATTTATTCACTCGTTAGCTTGATGATTAAGTAACGTTATGTAATTAATAGTGATTAATTACATATATGTCGAGTGATTTAATTTGAGTAGTCTGGACTAATTAATGATTAACCAATAGATTAATTTATTGTTAGATTAAATTATGAGATGGATTGATTAATAGATAAATTCAGGTTATTACTCGATGAAACTTTAATTAGTTAGTAAGTAATTACTTAGCTATGTTGTTAATGTTTAATTAATTAATTGGTTTAATAACTAAATAAGTAATTTAAATTAATCCGAATTAATAGGTTAATAATAAATTAATCAGAATTAATTGCTGTACTATTATATTGATTAATTAATTGATATAAAGGTTGGTAATTGACTAATTAGAAAACATTATGTGATTAATATTGATTTATTAATATGAATTAAGAAAAATGATATGCTCAAAAAAAATTTAAGGAAAAGTTCAAGAATAGACACATAAAGTGATGAGGCCCACAAAAAGTGAAATGGTGGATCATGATTTTATGTGTCTATTCTTGAACTTTTCCTTGAATTTTTTTTCTTGAGCATATCATTTCTCTATGAATTAATTAGTAAATCAATTAATTAAGTGGATTAATAATGAGTTAATCAACAAGTTGGTAAACCAATTTGACTTTATTACTAGAATTACTTTGGTACTTAGTTTGAGCTTTGTTTATGATATTTGTAGGATTTAAGTTCGATCCAGACCCTCGATTTGAAGATAGGACGATCAACTATTGAGGTAGATAGTTTATGCTTTAACCTATTAGTATCTTTGACCTTAGTGTATAATTATATTATTTATATTGATTGTGTATTTACTCTATATTATTATAGCTATGTTTAGTTGTTCTAGATTAGTTTTAATTTCAACCTGTTAAGGAGTGCAGTAGTTAGGTTAGTTTGATTAGTAGATTTAGATTAAACTTAATCGGTACTAAGTTTTGAGTTAGTGGAGTCTTTGGTTTAGATTTAATTTCTGAATTCATATCTTGATGCTTGATTAGGAATTTTACATATCATGTTTTTGTTTAGGTTTACTGGTCAACTTTACTTTAGTTGTGTGAGTGTTTCAATAGCTTCAATCGGTTTACTTCAGTTATAGATTAACTAGGGAAGTTAGTTTTAGGTGTCATCTAGTATAATTTCCAGTACTACTCTAGATCTTATTGTTTAGAGATAACTGTCTTTGTCTGTTTAGTCCATCTTTAGAATTTAATGTCTTGAGTTAGTTTAATTCCGCATAGCAATTTGATTGGCTTGGAGTAAACTAGAATTTAGAAGTAGGAATTGCAATGCACTAGTGTAGTTTATACCACTCAATCATTAGTTTAGAGTTTTATTTTCTGTTGAAGATTAGACAACCCAAAAAGAGTTTTGAATCTAAATCAAACACATATTTATTAGTTATCCTTGAGAAAAAAATACGACTTGGGACTCCTATTACAATATTTATCTTTAGTTTAGTTGAGTTTCCAATCTTTATTAATTTGGAGCGCCTTGTGACATGCGAAATGATGATTACTAGTATTTTAGACTAACGCATTTGTTGCAGGGCAAGAAGCAAGCAAAAAAACAAAACTGCCTTCGGGTGAACAGTACCCGAAGGCGCTTTCCATTGCTATTGAAGACGCCTTGGTACTGTTCATGGAAGGCGCCTTCCATGGCTTTGGAAGGCGCCTTCCACTGGATGAAATTTGGCCGAAGTCAAGGATAAGCACCGATCACTACGAGATGGATTTTGCCTCATTGGAGGCTCCTTTCATGCTTATAAAAGGCGCCTTCCAAGCCTTATATAAGGAAGTTTCGAGGAGGTTTGTGATCATCAAGAATATTTGAGCTACTATGCGTACATTCGAGCTTCCAGTTGCTTCCGGTTATTGCTGTTACTCTACAATGAAGCTGCTGAGTCCGACGACTGCTCCTAGGAGTCCCGATCACGCCCGATAGACAGACATCAACACGAAGTGCTCCATTACATTTTGTAAAAGTGTTGGTAACGTTTATTTTCTGTATTTAATTTCTACAAAAGGACAAGTGCAGTGTGTTTCACTTGACCTAAGTCTCTTATACTCGATTCTCTCTTCTGGGGTACCGGAAGAGATTTTTAGTGGATTGTCCATAGATAGGTCTGTGAGACCTGGGCTTTGGAGTAGGAGTCGTCGAAGGCTCCAAACTAAGTAAAAATCGCTCGTGTTTTTCTGGTGTTGCTTTCGTATTTACTTTCCGCTGCTTACTCGATAACGATTTTCAATGAACGCTATTCACCCCCCTCTAGCATTTTCACGATCCAACAATTGGTATCAGAGCCTGGACTGCCAGAAGATTTAACCGCCGACTATACACAAGAGCTATGGTCTGATTGAGCCATGTGGGTACAATATTGACCTCGAACAAAGAAAGTGAGAGTTCCTATGTTCGGATCAAGAGGACCATATACCAGGCAAGAAATTCTAGTTGCGGCTAGGCAAGGAAGTCCTAGTAGGTCAGTTGGACTGAGGGGCAGGAAGTCCTGGTGGGTCGAGGATCAAACGTGGGAAGCCTGTGATCCTTTGTTTGAGGGGGATTATTGGGGTTGCAAGATTGCAAACATAGTCTCATATTGAAAACACATGGGAAAGATCATGGGTTTATAAGAGAAAGATATCTCCATTGGTATGAGGCCTTTTGGGGAGAGCCCAAGAGCAAAGTCATGAGGGTCTAGGTTTAAAGTGGACAATATCATACCATTGTGAAAATATCTAAATCCTTTTCGATCCTACAGAATCAACCGTTGATTTTTTGGTCAATTGGAGAGTATGATGTACTATTTGGTGTGATTCATAATCGACCCATAATTGATGGTTAATTATGGACAATCAACATAACCGGGAATATATTGGGTCACATACACTACAAGTGTATCCAAAGGACATAAAATGAGTTTGAGTAATGGATTCTCATATCGAGAGAGATTGAGTCTAGTTGAGCCAGTCGAAGGGCAAATATGGAAGATATTTGTCGGAATGGAAACGCGGATGGGCCACATCTTTTGAATATGAGTTGGATGCTTTTTGGTTTAATTATAAACTAAATTGGTGTAGTTTTAATTAAAAGAGTTTTGGTTTAGTCTTGAACTAAACTTATAACTAATTGTATGGATTGCGCCATGGTATAGATTGGGAGTTAATGGATATGAGTTTTTGGACTCGCTCATCTAACCCATTAAGAGATCTATATTGGTACAATCAACCTTTAGAGTTTTAATATTTGTTTGACAATATGTTTAATGGAACTTGGTCAAGGTTGACCTTGTCAAGTGTATCGAATGACTATAAGGGTGCGTTTGGTTGGGGGTTATCATTGATAACCTTGGTAGGTTATCAATAAAAATCTTGTTTGGTTTAGGTAATAAGTGATTCCCGGTAATAAACAATTCCCGCCACGTTAGCAAAGTCGGCATGCAACCCGGAATTGTATTACCTCATAAATCTAAGGTTTTTGACGATGCCTGGGTTATCAATTTGTTTATTCCAAAATTACCCTCCATTCTCAATTTCACCAATTTCCTGCGCGAGGCATACGCGCTCCCGCAGGAGCTGGCTGTCAACCTTCGAGCACACCCGAAGCTGCGACCGTGGCTCTTGTTGGTGGCGCGGAACGACACACGGCGGCGTGGGCGAAGCAGACCAAAGCCAAATCCACCATTAGTGGTGGACGGTATGGCGAAAATCTCTACTGCCGCCCCTTGGATCTCCCCGCCTCTGCGTGGCCACCCGTAGGAAAGCCACCTGCTCAACCGCAACAGCCACCGGCCTTTACAGGGTCCGGCATGCGTGCCGTCTTCCTCCACATCGCAGGAGTCCGAAAGGAGTCCGCCGGCACCGGAGTCTTTCTTCCGCGCACCGCCGGAAACAAATTCGAACCGAAGAAAAAGTCAGGTACACCATCTTCCATCGATTGCCAGAATCCTTCCCATGGATCTGGTATCTTCCACAATCTGTATTCCTTTTTTTGTTTTTTCTCGTATGATTCAATTTGCTGGCCAATAAGCCCTCATACTATTCCTTGTCCTTTGCGTGTAAAGCTTTCGCGATTTTTCCGTTTTTCATTCGTTTTTTTCAACCTTTTCCTATCGTTATTCCTACTCTGCGCAGGCTGTTCCACCGTTTTGGTGCCCGACAGAGTGGTACAGGCGTTAAATCTGAACCTCGACGAATTCGCAGCTCAACCACGATTCCCCGGTGGCTTTGTTCTCAGCCATGGTGATTCTTCCGCTGCGTTCCTTTTGTCAATCCGATCTGTTTTCTTGGTTTTTTTGGTCACGGGAGAGAAGAGATAAAAAGTTTTTATTCAATTAAATTAATTCAAAAGTTAAAGGATAAATTAGTAAATGTAAATCTAAGTGATTGTATAACCTAAGTTGAACCAAACACCTAATAGGTTATGTTTTATTTCTCATAATCTTGGTTATGTGATTACCTGGTAATCACATAACTAAGATTATACAAGATAACTTGAACCAAACACACCCTAAGGGTAATGAGAAGTCTTGGAGGAGTGAACTTCAAGTATAGCGGAAAGTCCTAGTGAGTGAAGCTAGGTAGTGGAAAGTCCTAGTGAATGAAACTAGATCCTAGTGAGTGAAGCTAGGTGGTGAAAGTCTTAATGAGTGAAACTAGGCTTTAGTGAGTGAAGCTAGGAGGTAAAAGTTCGGGTAAGTGAAGCCATGTAGTGAAAGTACTAGTGAGTGAAACTTGGCTCTAGTGAGTGAAGCTAGGAGAATGTCTTGGAGGAGTGAACTCCAAGCAAGTTTGATCGGTCGACCGGACTAGCGGATTTTGGTAAACCCTAAGCATAGTTTTACCAATACTATTTTGCATTGCTATTGTTGTTGTGTTAATTTAATATTGCAGGGAAAGTCTTAGTGGATCAGACGATCAGACACTGAGCACAGAAAGGTCAAACAGGTCTGAAGGACCAAATGTTTGCCAGGTGAGGTGAGGTAAGCTCCTAAAGTGAGCGCAATAAGATCGTGTCCTATTAGGGACAAACTGTCAAGCCCCGAGAGTAAGGTCGTTCGATGAAAATCGGACAGCATCTCCCCTATAACAGTGACAAATGAATCATGTATACAAGGTCACAAACTCACATAAGAAATAATCAACACCCACACAGTAGGAACATACACAACCATGCAATTATATATGCAGCACACACGACTAGAACAAAAAGAACATAACCATATAGTTATATAGGCAACCCACATGACTGAAACATAAAGAATACAGTGGAAGAAAATAAAATTACACAGCCTACACGATTGGTACAAACACAAACTACGGAAAATAAAATACTAACTGCATCCTGGCATGACTTACACCACAATACAACCCCAAAATGAATAAATGTGGCCACAAAGTTCAAAACCATAACAAACCAACATAATACAATACCAAGACCAAATACAGAGTATCGATAGTGAAATACCAAATAGCATGGAAAGCTGATCTCAGATGTGACGTGAGACTAGTAGCCAAGATCCTCCAAGCAACTCCTCAAACCTCTACCTGCTACCTGGCGAAAGAAAACCAGTACAAGGGGGTGGTGAGTGCAGATCACTTAGCGGGTAATAAGAACATCATAGTGCATGGACAAAAGTGTAAGACAATCAAAGATATACAGTCTCAGTAGGGAAATAAGAACATGATCATATATATATGACATAACAAATATACATACTCGTACCAGTCTAACACAAATATTATAATGATCAGTAACTCACTAAGGATCAACAATAAACCTGCTCATAACACCTGGGTAATATATATGACAGTATAACCATGTATACTAAAATAGTAATAAATCATTAAATGTGAGAGCAATGCTCATCACAAGAATACGTCATATGTGGGAGCAATGCTCCATCACAAGCAATCCATCATATGTGGGAGCAACGCTCCACCACCAACAATCCAAAGTATGTGAGAGCAACACTCCATCACAACCAATCTGCAATATGTGGGGGCAACGCTCCACCACAACCAATCCTCAATATATGAGAGCAACGCTTCACCACAACCAATTCACAATATGTGAGAGCAACGCTCTATTACAAACAATCCGCAAGTGATTAAGACATCTAGCTATCTAGCTAGGGGCTGCGCAAGATCATTCTACCGCAGATCACTGTAGGCAATATGAAATGTCAGGTCTCTGTTTGCGCGAGATCACTCTACCACAGATCACTGTAGACAGACAGGAAGTAGCTATCTACCTACGGGCTGCACAAGATCACTCTACCACAAATCATTGTGGGTGACCCAGGGTATAATAACCCAAGAATAAAACCATAAGAAGCCATCATACGTGGGAGCTATGCTCCGCCATAAGAAAATACAAGTGACCAAAACATCTAACTATCTAGCTAGGGACTACGTGTTAGTTAGAGCCCTAGAGCCAATCATTTGATGATTGTATTATAGACTTGTTATATCATATTCTTATATAAATAAAGACATTTGTTTTGGTTATTATACTTACTTGTATTGGTGCCAAATAAACTAAGTATAATAACGTCCTTGAGTAGAAGGTTCTTACCTATATCAATCGATTGGTTGAATCGATAGTGAGATGATATAGGGAACACTACTCTTAATCATTCCTAGTCGAGTATTAACATTCAGGGACAATGTTAATGCAATAAGACTAGCATGTAGGTCAACTCGATAACTTGATCTTACAAGTCATGGATATAGAGATATCAAGTTAACACATGGGTATGCATTAGAGAATGTATACTGAATGACCCGCCATGAGAAAGTTGTTAGGATCGATGATCACGGCTAGAGAGGGGGGGTGTGAATAGCCGACCCCAAATTGCTCGTTTCTTCCTACGATTAGGGTTAGCGCAGCGGAAATAAAATGAATAGAAACGAAAAAGGAGAAGCAAACCTCAACACGAAGATGTAACGAGGTTCGGAGATGATACTCCTACTCCTCGGCGTGTCCGTAAAGTGGACGAAGCCTATCATTCCGTCGGTGGATGAGTCCCTGGAAAACCGGCTAATGTAAACTCCTTATGGGTGGAGAAACCTCGCCACAAAAACTTACAACAGCAAGAAGGAGTACAAGTACAACAAGAAGCAAAATACAATACAACTGTAAAACCTTCGCTTACTTGCCTTCTCTTCGTCGACTGAAATCTGTAGATGAAGCACCAACTTCACAGAATCACAGCAGCAGCTGAAACCAGTCGAAGAAGTCGAGGAAGCTCACGCGAAGCTTCGGAAGCGAGCTTAACAAAGCTCTAGAACAGCACTTGCAGAAGCAAGAAGAAGATCAAGAAGAAGCAGAAGCTTCGGAGAGATTGAAGAAGATCAACTGTAGCAACCCTCGATCTCCTCTTATAACCTCTGATATCCTGAGCCAACCTGCGAACCTGCAAGCAAAAAGACCAGAACATAGAAGCCCGAAATAACCTAGCCGTTGAGTCACAACGGCTAGGCCTGGACCGATCAGGCTCCACCCTGATCGGTCCAGGGTGCTGCTGATCGGTCATGGGGACCGATCAGGCTCTATGCTGATCGGTCCCTAGACCGATCAGAAGGCTTCACAGAGAGTTTCTCAACTCTCTGTGCGTACCCTGATCGGTCCCGAGGACCGATCAGGCTTCATGCTGATCGGTCCCCAGACCGATCAGTAAGCTCACAGAGGCACTGATCGCTTTCTGATCGGTCTCCAGACCGATCCAGGTCTTGGTTTTTGCCCAAACCAAGTCCAAACCAATATCCGGTCAACCTTGACCTCTTGGTACATCATCACTACAACAAAAACTACAAACGACAACACCCCTACGACAACGGTTTTAAGAGAAAGCGTTGCGTATTTGCTCAAAGACAACGGTTTTGGCAAAAACCGTTGTCTTTGAACTCCCTATTAAATATAAAAGACAACGGTTTTGGCAAAACTGTTGTCATTGAGCATTTTTTTTTAAACGACAACACTTTTTACAACGGTTTTATAAACCGTTGTCTTTATCCGCGCTTTTAGCGACTACGACAACAGTTTTGAAAAAACCATTGTAATTGAATTTGGTCATTTTCCCGCTCGCTGTTTTCCTTTCCCTCGCTATTTTCTTTTCGGCGCCGTGTTTTTCCCTTCGTGCTCCCAAACCTAGCCACTTTACTTTTTCCTTCTTCGCGATGGAATCAATGAACTGGTGGGAGCCAGCTCCGGCCTCCGCTCCCTCCCTCCCTTCTTCCTCCACGACCCCAACACTGTCCATAGCTCCAATCGCCTTTTTGTAACAGAAACTTCTCGATATCTCTCAAATCCCTTCCCCCTCCGTATTTTTTGTCGCATTCCCATTCCCACAGCCACGACCATCTCCCCCTCTCCCAGCCTCCATCGTTTTCCTCTCATCGTGCTCCGAAAGATGGCGATTGACCCCAGCTATGGTCCGACCCCAACCTCTTCTCTCACCTCCTGAACGCCTGCTGCCTACTCCCTTCGCTGCGCTCCCTCCGCCTAGGCCGTCAGCTCCACGCAATCATAGCCATCGTCAGTGCTGCCTCTTTCCACCGCTTCACTGGAAACCACCTTTTCCACATGTACCTCAAACTTGACCGAGTCCCCGCCGCCCGCGTCGTGTTTGACGCAATGGCATGTCGAAACGTGATGTCCTTCAACATCCTCATCGGCGGCCTCATCCACAACGGGGACATCAACGCTGCCCGCAAGCTGTTCGATGAAATGCCAGAGAGGAACCTCGCTACCTGGAATGCCATGATTGCCGGGCTGGCTCACTTCGAGCTCGACGAGGAGGGACTCGAGTGCTTCCTGAGGTCGAGGAGGGAGGGCCTGCGTCCCGATGAGTTTGGTTTGGGGAGCACCTTGCGATGCTGCGCCAGATTGAAGGATGCAGGTTCTGGTCGCCAAATCCATGCCTTCGTGGTTATCAATGGGTTTGAGCAGGACATGTGTGTTGGGAGCTCTCTAGCTCACATGTACATGAGAAGTGGTCATCTTGAAGAAGGAGAAAGGGTTCTGAGAGGATTGCCTTTCCTCAATGTGGTCTCTTGTCATACTGTGATTGCAGGAAGAGCACAAAATGGGGACCCTGAAGGGGCCTTCCACCATTTCATCCTCATGAAGAATGTCGGATTGTTGCCAGACCATGTAACCTTTGTTAGCACCATTTCATCCTCTGTTCTCTTTTACAATTTTCATGTTTTCTTTTTCACATTTTGTCAATCTTTAATCAGATTTCTTTAATGGAGAAGTTAATATACAATCTTTGACACCGAAAGCGAAGGTACGATACTCTTCTTACCAGTTCTTTTCGAATCTTATGGCTATCTATGCTGCTTGTTCATATTAAATCACTGTTACAGTTACTATTTTTATGCCTCTGAATCCAGGAAATTAGAAGAACAGCAGCAACAGGAAGGTCCTGACTTCTCCCATTACAATTCGAGATTACGTACAATCTTGAAACCCCATACGAGTTGACACGTGTTTAATATGCCAAGATGAATTGAGATAGGTTTTACTCATTTAATTCTTTCTCATTGAGTTTTTTTTGTACTTTTAATAAACTATATCAATTTAGATAGTTAAAGTAGAGATGTTTTTTTTTTTCTTTTTTACTTCAGTGCATGTTGAGAAAAATTCATATTAAGTTTTACTCGTATAATTTTCTTCTACTTAATTTGTATAGTTTTAAAATAAGATTATAATAATTTGACAATCAATTGAATTATAATTTTGGAAAACAAGTTAAAAAACTTTTAAAAAATCTGCTTGATGTGTGTTGAAGCATGCTGAAGCACGTCAAGGGTCAACACAACACACTCATTGACATGAACTACACGGGTGGCACATGATAGGTTATCTGTGTTGATCAATATTGGATTCTAAATTGATCGGAATGGTACATGTCATGTTGACCAGTCTAGCACAACATGAGATTTCAAGCCGTGGATACTTTGATCTTATTTCTCCATTGAACTTTGTGCATGACTATTTCCAATAATATTTAAATACCATCACAAATTTCTGGTTGTTTTTACATTACAATTGACATTTTCTGAAATATGAAATGAACTTATGGCAAAGATTCATACTGGAAATTATCAATTTTTTTTAGCAATTTGAAAATTATAAATTGCCTTTAGTTCTTAACTTTCCTGGAGTACGACTATTCAGCAAACTAACTTTAAAGTTAAGTGATTGCCTCATCTGATCATTTTTTTTTTAACAACACTAGATTGGAGGGGAGTTGATGGACTACATCATCGTACTTCATGGTTCCAAAGCAGTTAAGACATTTTGCAGCCGAATGCATTTTTCTCTAGGTGCTGGTCTTAGTGCTGCAGCAGGGCCTATTGGTAGAGTCTTGGATGCAGATCCAAGAGCTGGAGATAAAGGGTCAGGCATGTGTTACACTTACAGTTGTAGCAAAGGTAACTACGTTGCAAGAAAGATTTGATAGACTTATTCATCTGCTGCTCTTGCTGCTGAATTGTGCCATATGATTGTACTTATTCATCTTGGCATATTAGGTACAAATTGCTAGTGAACATTGAAGATATCACACTTTTTTATGAGTTGGAGTCAATATCTGCTAATTGTCTGGTTGCTTATATGTGGTAAGTTTTCGCATCACTCATTTTTTTCATTTTATTTGTATTAGCATACTAACATCTTTTTGCTTGAATGGAAGGTTTCTCTTCAAAAAGATGAAAAAAGAAAACAAGGTTGATAAGTTCAGATTTGTGGATCCACAAGCACTTCCAGTGCATGTGGTAAGTTTTCGCATCACTCATTTAATCTATATGCATGTTAGTGATTGCTTGAGAATAATGAAATGAAGAGCTTGTAAAGGCATTTTGTGTATGATCCATAGTATATTGATATACAAAACATCTATATACTGCAGTTTGATTTCTTAATAGTTTGCTCTATATACTTTTGCTTGGATGAGCAGTGCAAATTACCCGTGAATTGCAGGTGCATTGCAGCTAAATTTGTTAGATTTTCTCTTTGTATTGATGAAATGGAATGAAAAATCTATTTTTCCAGCTAGAATGTAGTGAATGTTATAGCTCTTAATCTACACTTATTTGATTGACACTTTGGTTCTTTTAGGTGTCCTATGTAATTATTAAAGTTGTGCGTATGTGATTTCTATTTTGAGGAATTTATGGAATTGTTTTAGCTCTACAAACAATTCACCCTACCATAACTCATCATGATGATCCAATTCTTTTTGTTCAAGTTTTAATTGGAAGATTTTGAACCTATGTTTTTTACTTTCACTTATGCGGCTTTTGTCATGGGTCTGTTTATTGCAGATCAATTTGCAGCTCCTGGCAACTTGTTACTTGCAAAATGGAAAAGCATATTGTGCATACCAAATTCTCAAAGGTAATGCAGTTTGGAAAATGGCACAGAAAATTACATGAATATATTGTTTCAAGATGTTAATGGATGTAATGCACTTTGCATGGATTCTCTTGATCTTGGATCATAGTTCACTTAAATAATGTTAGCTGCATGCAGTGCTAATTATTTAGTAAACTATGCTAAGCTAGGTATCACTGCTCCTAGTAGATTCCATGTACTGTTATTCTCTAATAAACACCTCTTTTTGTTTCCTTCATTTGCACTACAGATTGGTTAATTACATTCTCCTTTTGGAATTCTTGAATTTGATAAGTTTTGTTAAAATTTTCTCTTGCAGGTCGGGCAATGCGTGAGGCTTGAGTTTTTTTGATGCAAGAAGTGAACTTTGTTAGGGTGTAGCTTGCCTTGCTAATTTATAAATTAAAAGTCATATGGAGAACAGCAAATGAAAAACATGTGATTTAATGTATATGGAGAACAATAATGGAAAACATGTGTATTTTGATGAGTAACAACTCATTTTGTATATTTTTGTATATGTCACTACAAGATGAATTATATATGGATGTTTATTTTGGATTTAATGTAGTAAATATTTAGTTTTGTATTGGTGGTTTGCTTATAGTAAAATAAGATTGGTTGTTTGGTATTAATGAACATTAAAGACAACAGTTAAAAATGTTGTAAAAATAAGGTAAACCACAACGAAATTTTTTTGTAAAAAGTGATAAAAGACAACGGTTTTATCCGTTGTAAAATATATTAAAACTGTTGTAAAAAAAACAAAATGTGTCAAATATTATCTATCACAACCGTTTATATCTGTTGTAAAAAAAGTCTACCACAACGGTTTATTTCTGTTGTTGAAATTATCTACCACAACGGTTTTAAAACGTTGTTGTATCCTTCGTAGCCAAATTTTGAGCATATATACAACAACGGATAAAAACCGTTGTCAAATGTCTACAAAGACAACGGATTCAAAACCGTTGTCGTAGGGCCATACATTCTACAACACCCTCAGTTACAACGGTTTTTTCACCCTACGACAACGGATAATATCCGTTGTCGTTTGCAGTTTTTGTTGTAGTGCATGCTTAGCATCCGGTCACTCCCTTGACCTGCTAAGACTCCCCACCAAGTGTCCGGTCAATCCCTTTGACCCACTTGGTCTTTCCAACACCAGATGTCCGATCATCCTTGATCCATCTGGATTTTTCCCTTGCCCGGCTTCACTCACCAGGACTTTTACCTGGCTTCACTCACCAGGGTTTTCACCTGGCTTCACTCACCAGGATTTCCAATCTGCCCGGCTTCACTCACCAGGACTTTCCCACTACCTGGCTTCACTCACCTGGACTTATCCGTCTGCCTGACTTCACTCACCAGGACTTTCCCACTGTCTGGCTTCACTCATCAGGACTTATCCATCTGCCTGGCTTCACTCACCAGGACTTTCCACATCCGGTCCAGAGAACGATCTACCGAGCCCTCTCTGACCACAGTTCGGAGAACGAGCTACCGAGCCCTCTCCGACTTCCATCCAGTCCAGAGAACGAGCTCCCGAGCCCTCTCTGACCACAGTCCGGAGAACGAGCTACCGAGCCCTCTCCGATTTCCATCCGGTCCAGAGACCGAGCTCCCGAGCCCTCTCTGACCACAGTCCGGAGAACGAGCTACCGAGCCCTCTCCGACTTCCCATGTGCCAAGCTTCCATATTTGGACTTCTCCGTACCAAGTCTCCATACTTGGACTTTTCCCGTGCCAAGCTCCCTGCTTGGACTTTTCACCATGCCAAACTCCCTGCTTGGACTTTTCCCATGCCAAGCTCCCTGCTTGGACTTTTCCGAGTAAGGTCAACTCACCTCGGGTCAACCAGGTCAACCTTGACCACGGGTTGCACCCACAATCTCCCAAGCTTGTATCCTTGTAAAACATCAAGGTACAACTTTTCTGTTCACGTCAAATATTGTCAAACATAACTCGTCAAACATCAAAACACAACTCGAGTCAAGTCAACTCGAGTCTGGTCAACCAGGTCAACATTGACCTAAGGTTGCACCAACAATCTCCCCCTTTTTGATGTTTGACAAAACCCATAATCAAGTTAGGTTAACCCGATAACCTAACTTAGGTTTTCCAATGTTCTTCCCTGAACATTCTCTAGACATTCTTCATTCTCCTCAAACCTACACTCTCCCCCTTTTTGACACACATCAAAAAGAGTGAATCAAGGTCAAGAGTTTCTTCCTAATGAAAGTCCCATACCTTTCATTGAAACCCTTAATTTCCCCCTTGACACTAGAGTCAACAATTAACTTAGTGATAATCTCATATCACTCATGTCTTTAGGAGTAAAAACTCCCCCTAAAAGTCAACTCCCCCTTGACTAATAGATAAAACTCCCCCTAAAGATCAACTCCTCCTTGACCATTGCACCAACAATGTCTTGGAGAGTTTCAAACCTTTAGAACTCTAAAACACCAATTTTCGAGCTGAAATTTCAGACAACCAGTCGAATTTCAGCAACTTGGCACTCCCTGATCGGTCACCAGACCGATCAGAAGTCCCCTGGATCGGTCACAGTGACCGATCCACAACTGCCTGGACCGATCAGACTCCCTTCTGATCGGTCCACAACCTCTGATATAAGTTTCTGAATTTCTCTCCTCCCGAAATTCAAAAACCTCTAGAAAATCACAGAAAATTTCAAAAATTGTAAAATTTTGAGGATACATTCCTCATAACATATACTATCATGGAAAAATAGTTTTCTATGAAAATAACTTTAATACTATCATGGAAAAATAGTTTTCTATGAAAATAACTTTCATTTTTCAATCTTGATACAAAGTTCAAAAGTCTTTGAAATAGCTCAAAGTTAACTTATCTTTGTATCACTTTGCTCAATGATGAATGCTATCACTAGAAAAGCTTCATCAAGGTTTTTCAAATCAATTTTGAAATGATTTTAAACCATTTAATTTAGGACCACAATCTTTGGGCTAAATGTACATGACTTGTACATAAGCTTTCCCTATGATCCCCAATTTTGAATTAGGCTCATCTAGGTACAAGAACTATGCACCTTGTTCCTAACTCATCATCCTAATATCTCACACACATCTAAGGTATATCAAATACATCCAAGTCAATTTTGATGTGAGATATGGGTTTAGGTTATCTTAGGCTAAGGTCTCATGCATTTTCTAAACATCAATTTGATCTCCATATCAAATTGTGTTTTTAACCTTAAATCAATTTCATTGATTATAAATGCAAGAAATGATGACATGGCATAAAATGATATCATACATAATAACATGTGCCAATGTCATGATGTCATGGCATAAAGTGTGAAACTTAAATAAAACATGACATTTAAACTAACCTAAACATTATCATGACATTTTAAATGATCATAAAATAAATATGATGTCATGACATGGCATATGACAAACAATATATGGCAATAACATGTAAAGGTATAGAAAATACCTAATTCTAGCCTTAGTTGCCATTTTTGATAATTTTGATCATTTTGCCATAAATTCTATATTCCTAAGTGTAATAGACCTAAAATCTTATACCAAAGATTTTTAGATCACTATGTGCCAACTATATTGACTCTAGAAAATTCCTCAAATATGGTTGGCACATTCTAATCACCTTAGGAATAATTTTCACTTTCATTTTCAAGGCTTGATTGCACCTTGAAAAATCCTAAAGTGCCACCTTTTGCCATGATTAGGTTAACTACCTATTCAAATAAGGTTGGCACACCCTAAACCATCTAGCGTGATGAAATCACACTCCTAGGAACCCAATACCTATTTGAGCTCATTGGGTTCACTAAATATTCACTAGGGATGACTTCCCTAGCAACCCTCCTAATGACCCTCCTAGGCTTTAAAGCCTTGGTCATTTGGGACTCATCAAGATCAACTCTAGGGGTGACTCCCCTTATGACCTTGGTGTTGTTCTTCCTAGCCCTAGGTTTTGTTCCATAATCGAATGGAATATTATGATAATTGGGCTTGACTACTTGGGACTTAGGTTTGTGACCCAAACCTTTCATGTCCTTGGACTTGGGTTTTTGACCCTTAGACCCTAGAGTTGACTTCTCTAAATTTTTAAGGGTCTTTTCCAAAGTATCAAGTCTTGACCTCAAGACTTGATTCTCCTTTTCTAATACCTCAAGTTTTAATTTGTCATTGTTCTTTGAGGTACTCCTAGGCATATGTCTAGTAGTTTTGGGATTCCTATCTAGGTTTCCCTTAACCTTAGATGAGTTAATCCTAGGGTTGACATTTCTAGAGTTGTCCTTATCTAGGCTCACATGTTTGGCACCTAAGCATGTGTATTGATTCCTATAATTAACATGCTTATCATTATTAGCAATTGCAATAAAACTACTAGCATGTGTCTTATTAGAATTGCAATAATGAGCCTTAAAGGTTACCTTAGGGTTTGCCTTAGCTCCCCCTATCGATGTGCTTGGTTTCTTGTCCTTGTGAGGTTGCCTCCCCCTCGGACATTAGCTCCGATAATGTCCCCTTCGCTTGCATTGGAAGCACACCACGTGCTCCTTGCCCTTGCGTGTTGGGACTCCGGCTTTCTTGACCTTTGGCGCCGGTGGAGTCTTTCTAATCCTCCTTGGACACTTACTCTTGTAATGTCCATACTCCCTACACTCAAAGCACATTATGTGTAATTTATTTGAAATTGAAATGCTTGAGTTACCTAGGGTTGAGGATGGATGAAGACTTTCTTCTTCATCCCTTCCGGAGGTAGAAGCTTCTTCCTCTTGCTCCATTCTTGAAGAAGAACTCTGTTCCTCTTCTTCCTTAGATGTTGAGTAGCCCTCAACTTCTAATTCCATGCCTCCATGAAGTGAGCTACTTAGCTCACTTGACTCCTCTTCATGACTTGAAGTGGAGATTCCCTCATGGAACTTGGCCAAGTTGTTCCACAACTCCTTGGCATTGTTATATCCACCTATCCTACATAGAACATCATTAGGTAAAGAAAATTCAAAAATTTTCAATACCTCATCGTTGACTAGGGATTGGTGGACTTGTTCCTTGGTCCACTTCTTCTTCTCTAGGGTTTCTCCTTTCTTGTCCATCGGAGGCTTGAAACCTAATTGAACACAACTCTAATTTTCAAGGTTAGTCATAAGAAAGTACTTCATTCTTACCTTCCAATACGCGAAGTCGTCGCGATCGTAGAAGGGTGGAATCGTGATGTCCTCCCCAAGCCGATCCATCTCTAGCTCGTGCTCCCCCGGGTGTTGATCCAACGAAGAGCGACCTTGCTCTGATACCACTTGTTAGGATCGATGATCGCGGCTAGAGAGGGGGGGTGTGAATAGCCGACCCCAAATTGCTCGTTTCTTCCTACGATTAGGGTTAGCGCAGCGGAAATAAAACGAATAGAAACGAAAAAGGAGAAGCAAACCTCAACACGAAGATGTAATGAGGTTCGGAGATGATACTCCTACTCCTCGGCGTGTCCGTAAGGTGGACGAAGCCTATCAATCCGTCGGTGGATGAGTCCCCGGAAAATCGGCTAATGTAAACTCCTTATGGGTGGAGAAACCTCGCCACAAAAACTTACAACAGCAAGAAGGAGTACAAGTACAACAAGAAGCAAAATACAATACAACTGTAAAACCTTCGCTTACTTGCCTTCTCTTCGTCGACTGAAATCTGTAGATGAAGCACCAACTTCACAGAATCATAGCAGCAGCTGAAACCAGTCGAAGAAGTCGAGGAAGCTCACGCGAAGCTTCGGAAGCGAGCTTAACAAAGCTCTAGAACAGCACTTGCAGAAGCAAGAAGAAGATCAAGAAGAAGCAGAAGCTTCGGAGAGATTGAAGAAGATCAACTGTAGCAGCCCTCGATCTCCTCTTGTAACCTCTGATATCCTGAGCCAACCTGCGAACCTGCAAGCAAAAAGACCAGAACACAGAAGCCCGAAATAACCTAGCCGTTGAGTCACAACGGCTAGGCCTGGACCGATTAGGCTCCACCCTGATCGGTCCAGGGTGCTGCTGATCGGTCATGGGGACCGATCAGGCTCTATGCTGATCGGTCCCTAGACCGATCAGAAGGCTTCACAGAGAGTTGCCCAACTCTCTGTGCGTACCCTGATCGGTCCCGGGGACCGATCAGGCTTCATGCTGATCGGTCCCCAGACCGATCAGTAAGCTCACAGAGGCACTGATCACTTTCTGATCGGTCTCCAGACCGATCCAGATCTTGGTTTTTGCCCAAACCAAGTCCAAACCAATATCCGGTCAACCTTGACCTCTTGGTACATCATGCTTAACATCCGGTCACTCCCTTGACCTGCTAAGACTCCCCACCAAGTGTCCGGTCAATCCCTTTGACCCACTTGGTCTTTCCAACACCAGATGTCCGATCATCCTTGATCCATCTGGATTTTTCCCTTGCCCGGCTTCACTCACCAGGACTTTTACCTGGCTTCACTCACCAGGGTTTTCACCTGACTTCACTCACCAGGATTTCCAATCTGCCCGGCTTCACTCACCAGGACTTTCCCACTACCTGGCTTCACTCACCTGGACTTATCCGTCTGCCTGGCTTCACTCACCAGGACTTTCCACATCCGGTCCAGAGAACGAGCTACCGAGCCCTCTCTGACCACAATTCGGAGAACGAGCTACCGAGCCCTCTCCGACTTCCATCCGGTCCAGAGAACGAGCTCCCGAGTCCTCTCTGACCACAGTCCGGAGAACGAGCTACCGAGCCCTCTCCGACTTCCATCCGGTCCAGAGACCGAGCTCCCGAGCCCTCTCTGACCACAGTCCGGAGAACGAGCTACCGAGCCCTCTCCGACTTCCCATGTGCCAAGCTTCCATATTTGGACTTCTCCGTACCAAGTCTCCATACTTGGACTTTTCCCGTGCCAAGCTCCCTGCTTGGACTTTTCACCATGCCAAACTCCCTGCTTGGACTTTTCCCATGCCAAGCTCCCTGCTTGGACTTTTCCGAGTCAGGTCAACTCACCTCGGGTCAACCAGGTCAACCTTGACCACGGGTTGCACCCACAATCTCCCAAGCTTGTATCCTTGTAAAACATCAAGGTACAACTTTTCTGTTCACGTCAAACATTGTCAAACATAACTCGTCAAACATCAAAACACAACTCGAGTCAAGTCAACTCGAGTCTGGTCAACCAGGTCAACCTTGACCTAAGGTTACACCAACAAAAGTATCATGGATCGTTATATGAGTATCATATACTTTCTCATGTGGCTATTAGTATGACTACTAGTCGTAGACCTGAAGTCACCATGGATCCCTACATAAGGAGTTATGTACTTTGGCTTCGTCAAACGTCACCCGTAACTGGGTAGACTATAAAGGCGATTACTGGGTATGTAACAAATTATGCGGAGGGATGTGAATGATGTAGATGGGATCTATCCCTCCTATATGACGGGAGTGACATCGATATTCTTTATAGAGTGAGACCACGAAGTGCATGGTCATGCCCAAATGAGTCAATATGAGATATTGAGCTCATTTGATTTAGTGAGTCTACTTGGAGTTCAAGATTTAGATTGGTCAGAGGATGACACGGTCTATGCCTCACATTGATCAATCTAGATGTCTAGGATAGAAGGACACTTGTCATATATTGTGAGGAGTCACAATTAGTAGTCACAAGGTGATGTTGGATCTCAACATTCTTATAACTTGGGTAGTAATGATGTGTTGCTAGATACCGCTCATTACTTATGCTCCTAAATGGGTTTAGGGGCATTGCCAACGTTATAAGAACCTATAGGGTGTCACACACTAAGGACAATTAGATGGAGATTAGGTTCATATGATGAACCAAGAGGATTAGATTCATGTGATGAATCAAATTGGATTAAGAGTAATCCTAATTGGGCTAATTGAGTTGGACTCAAGTTGATTCATGTGTTCAATGAGTCTAATTTAGATTATGACTCATTGAATCAATTTAATTAAATGAATTAGATTCATTATATTAAATTGGCTTGAATTAAATGGTTGGATTAGATCAACCATGAGAGAGATTAAGTCAAGTTTGACTTGACTTGAGAGGAAGAGGAAGAGTCAAGTTTGACTTGACTTTATGCCACATCATTTGTGACTTGGCATTAAGTGGCCAATGATGATGTGCCACATCATCATGTTTAGCACATGTATGTGCCACCTAATGGAGGTTACAAATTCCCTTTCAATTTAATGTGGTCGGCCACATTAAATGAGAAGGAGTTATGCATGTGTGGCCGGCCACTTTTGTGAATGAATGGAATTCATTTTTCATTAAAGGCATTATTCCATCATCTTCTTCCTAGCTCTCTCTTCTTGCTCTCCCTCTCCTCCTCTTGCCGTGACTGATCAAGGGTGCTAGCACACCTTTGTTTAGTTTTTCTCCACCCATTTTTTCGTGTGGATACTTCTAGAGGATCGTACGCTTGACGATCTCGAGATCCGGCACTTCCTTGGACGAGCGGGATTCGGAAAGGGCACGCATCAAGGGTAAAAGGTTTTCTCCTTGTAAATCTAGTTTAGAACTAGCATAAAACTCGTACTCGTAATGTTTTCAAAAGTTTTTACTTCGCACGGATCCGGTGACGGGGCTTTCGGGGTTTCCGCGACGCAAAAAAGCGATTTTCGCGGCTCGAAAAACCCAACACTACAAAGATCACTCTACCACAAATCACTGTGGGCAATCCGAAATGTCAGGGTCCCTGTCTACACAAGATCACTCTACCACAAATTGCTCTGGGCAGACAGGTAGTAGCTATCTAGCTACGGGTTACGCGAGATCACTCTACCACAGATCACTGTGGGCAATCCAGGATATAACACTCACCATAAACTAATTCTAACCTCATCCTACAACGGGAGGGAGCCCTGATCGATAGGAGACATGCAAATCCAGAGGTATAATAATCACTGTCAACTGGCTCCAACTACAAGGGAGCAATGATCATCAAATTAGCTCTTACCACATGGGAGCAGTATGTTGGGTGCTACTCGGAATTTCGTTTTGTTTCCCCTGTATAAAAATAAGCACAGAACTTTTCCTAGCAACCCATGTGTTCTTAAACTTGGATTAGAAACGAAACTTAATATTTTTACTCCAAGTTCAAACCATGTGTTCTTCATAAGTTAAACTTGGATTGGAAACGAAACTTAACATTTTTACTCCAAGTTCAACTCATGTGTTCTTTAGAAGTTAAACCATATTACAGAAGTTGATTAAATATCTATTTCAAGGATTGACTTCCAGGCCGTTAGCGAGGCACTTGACCTTCTTGGTTATGGGATTATCCACCACTTCCTAGACGAAGCCTTTCAAAGAAATTGAATATTTAAACTCCTCACAGTAACCCCTAGGTTTAACTAAAGAGACCTCAATCGAAGCACAAGATCGAAACACAAAATCGAAGCACAAAATTGAAACTCAAAATCGCTAGCCTCTTGTGTTGGTATTTCATGATCCATACAAAGAAAAACTAAACTAGTTCGCAGCGAAATAAAGAACTAGTTGTACCTTTCCTTGTAGCTAAAGACCTCTTGATCTTCTGCTGTATTCCTCTCCTCTTCTTAGACGTCGTGTGGGTGACAATCTACCAAGACAGCACCACCTGAACCACTTCTATGCCTCCAAGACTTTCGGTCACTAAGGGATGCTAGAATAGGGAGCCTCCTTCCCTTCTTCTTCTTCTCCAAGAAACCAACCACAAGGAGGTGAAGCCTTGATGTGCCGCCGGCCTTAAGGGAAGAAAGCAAAGGGAGAAGAGGAGAAAGAGGGCCAGCCACCAAGGAAAATAGAAGAGGGAACTTTTGATTGTGTTCTACCATAAGACACCATCTACCTCTCTTTTATAATCTTTGGTGAATGCTAAAAAGGAAAGTTTTAAACATAATTAAAACTTCCTTTTAATTTCAATCATGGACGACCATAGCTTGGCCAACAAAAAAGGAAACACTTTAAAATTAAAATCTCTATTTTAAATCCCTTTATGGATAGCTATAAAAGGAAAGATTTTAAAATTAAAATTTCTCTTTTAAATCCCTTTGTGGATGGCTATAAAAGGAAAGTTTTAAAATTAAAATATCTCTTTTAAACAATTGTAGATGACTACAAAAAGAAAAGATTTTAAAATTAAAATATCTCTTTTCAATCCCTTTGTGGATGGCTATAAAAAGAAAGTTTTAAAAATTAAAATATCTCTTTTAAATCCCTTGTGGGATAGCTATAAAAGGAAAGATTTTTACAATTAAAATCTCTCTTTTAAATCCCTTGGAGGATGGCTATAAAAGGAAAGATTTTAAAAATTAAAACTCTCTTTTAATTCCCTTGTGGATGGCTATAAAAGAAAAGTTTTAAAATTAAAATCTCTCTTTTAAATCCCTTGGAGGATGACTATAAAAGGAAAGATTTTAAAAAATTAAAACTCTCTTTTTTTAATTCCTTGTGGTCGGCCCCTTGCTTGGACACTAAGCAAAGCTTGGTCGGCCACCTCTTGGGCTCTAAGCAAAGTTGGTCGACCCTTGCTTGGGTACCAAGCAAGAATGTGGTCGGCCCATTACTTGGGTAAGAAGTGGATACGAGGCTTTATACATAGAGGCTACAACAGGGACCTAGAGGAGGAATTGGTTTTGGTCTCCTGATGAGCTTGAGCTTCCTATGTTCGACCTGAACACCCAACTCAAGTTCATCAATAATAACTCATACCACTAAAGAGTTATTATTGAACTACCGCATCAATCTCATTTTACATTATGGGCTCCTTCTTATCATGAGTGTGTTAATCTCCCTGTGTTTAAGATATCAAATGTCCATTAATTAAATGAGTTACTGACAACTCACTTAATTAACATCTAACTCCAAGAGTAGTACCACTCAACTTCATTGTCATGTCGGACTAAGTCCACCTGTAGGGTTTACATGACAATCCTTATGAGCTCCTCAAGGGGGCATCATCAACCTAGATAACTAGGACACAGTTTCCTTCTATAATCAACAATACACCATATAAATAATATTATTTCCTAACTTATCGGGCCTATTGATTTAACGAATAAATCTCACCCATTGATAAATCAAAGAAATAAATACTAAGTATATGTGCTTGTTATTATATCGAGATTAAAAGTACACACATCCATAATAACCAAGGTTATGTTCTTTTATGCAGTCAGTATAAAAGGAACAACCTCAAATGGTCCTACTCAATACACACATAGTGTACTAGTGTAATTTTATAGTTAAAATAAACTAATACCAAATTATACTACAACCATTCCAATGGTTTGTCCCAATCCATCTTGGTTGTGAGCTACTATTTATAATTTATAAGGAACTGATAACATAATCTTCTGTGTGACACCACACACCATGTTATCTACAATATAAATTAAATGGACAACTGCATTTTACTAAATGCAAACATTTGACCAATGTGATTCTCATTTCAAAATAAATGCTTATACAAAAAGCTAGACTTTTAGTATACATTCTAACACAGTAGTCATCAAACTAGCTCATACCACATGGGAGCAATGACTGTCAAACTAGCTCATACCAAAAGGGAGCAATGGTCGTCAAAATAGCTCATACCACAACGGAGCAATGATTGTCAAACTAGCTCATACCACATGGGAGTAATGGTCGTCAAACTAGCTTATACCAAAAGGGAGGAATGGTCATCAAATTAGCTCATACCACAAGGGAGCAATGATCGTCAAACTAGCTAATACCACTAAGGAACAATGGTCGTCAGCATGCATATATTGCAATGATAAACATGATATAAATAACTATGATACCGATACAATGATCATCGATACAACAACTCCCTCAACATAGGTACAATATAATCAATATGATCCTCCAATAGTACACACCAGACACGTGTGCACACACCACATAGATATAATCAACATGATACCTTTAATAATACACACCTGATATTTGTGGACACTCAACGCAGGTATAATTAACTAGATACCTCAAATAGTACATACTAAACACATGTACACACACTACAATATAGGTATAATTGACAGGATACCTCCAATACCACTCATTAGCCACCTGTACACACGACAAACACGCGTACACTCTCAACAAAGGTATAATCGACAAGATATCTTCAATAATACTCACCTGACATGTATGCACACATACAACACACGATAGATTCAGAATCATGATCCATTCATCACATACACCTATATGTATGAAAAGATCCAACATGTGTCTATCAACAACATCTACAATACATAGCAACACTTATACACGTGTGCACACTAATAATGCATAATCAACATGATAGCTCTTACAGTACACACAATACACGTGTGTACACTATAGATTAAGAATAACCAAATATGAGACTGTATAGATAATAAACAGATCACAGATCATCTCAAAGATCAAGCATATAAGTATCAAACGCAAATACAATACAAGTGGAGTCAAGATAAAGCAACCTAATCCATAAAGTATTTCATGCACTAAATTCAAAGAACTATAGAGACCAAGAAAGAAGTACTTGCCTTTATTGTAGATCGTCCCTAAAATAAGTCTCTCGTTAAGATGTTCGTCTCTAGTCAAAGTCCTGTAACATGATACATATTAGAAATCTTATCACGCATCCAAATAACTAACCTAAATCCAAATCCAATTAAAAACCCTAATTGGATCATCTGAATCCTCAATCAACTTTAATTAATCCATTATCTTCATTAGATTAGGCTACCCTAAACCTTCCATACTCTAATTGGATTAAATTTATGCATAAACCATTACCAAAACTTACCCAAAACTAGTTTCTCCTCTGTTGACTCACGGTCGGAGAATTTGTTGCCGGAAATAAGATGTTCAGAGCTCTGGATCACCAGCAAACAATGTTGGCCGGAGCTAGGTGGGGCAGTTGACCACCAAATGAGATCCCCAAATCAGAAATCCAGCAGTTCAAACCACGACATGTACTTCTAGAGTTAAGCTATTAACTCAATAGCACGAAGCTTGCTCTCAGGCAATGGCGACTCTGATCCAGCAGCACATAGTTCTCAGGAATCACCGGCCTACTATGATAACCGAGATTCTATCAAGGAGGTGATTGTTGTAGCCCTAGATCTGCATCCAGCGGCAATCGAATGAGTTCAATGGCCAGTGGCTAGGTAAAGAGGAAGAACAATGATAAACGACACATTATACCTCTTTGTGGCCTAAACCCCCTTGCATTGATTCCCCTTTCATGCGATGGCCCTATGATTATGGATCGGAGCAGGCGACGAGAGATGTTAGTGGCGTCAGCGATGAGGGTTGCGGCGTCCCGTGAGAGAGAGGAGGAAAGGGGTGGTGACAGCACGAATGATAGCCTTGCCCCCCTTGCGTTGGTTCCTTCCCCTCCGGCAACAGCGTCACCAAGCAGTGGTGGTGGCAATCGTGGCGGTGGATAAGTGTCGGCGACGGTGGATCAACGATCCACCAATCTAGGGCATGGAAGAATAGAGGACTTGGATGCTCGGCTTCTGGCAAGCACTTGATGTTCGCGACCAGGAAGGGAGATCGAGTGATACCCAAGCGCCAGCGGCGATGGATCGAGTGGAGAAGTGAATCGGCGAGGAGGAGAGGACAGGATCAGGTAAAACGATGGAAAATGAGAGAAAAGGAAAAAATAATGAGTTTTATACTCCCAACTTAGGTTTAGACTAATTAAACCCTAAGTTAATTCCTTAATCAACTCTCACTTAAATAGTTATTCCAAATAGACTTTCTCTTAGCCCAACCGATTCATTCCCTTAAACGTGTTATACGAATTCCGTTTAAATCCAGAAAAATTTATAAAAAAATTAGGATATTTCTAAGTTGAGATCTAGATAGTCCTAACTGTCTTTATCATGCATATATTTATTCTAACCTTGTTTTGCATGATAAATGCTATATTTGTTCTAACCTTGTTTTGTAGGATAAAATGTTCTAATTCTATTTTACAGGTGTTCCATCGATGGAAAGCAAGGTTCAGTCGACGGATCCACAGATTGTTTAGTCAATGGAACAAAGTGTTTAATCGACGGATAAGACTCATCTAACGGATCAAATCAGAGCATACAAGGAAAGCAAGGTTTAGTTGACGGATTATGTTGTTCAATCGACGGAACAACTTGATTTACAGGATTTGATGATCTGGATCAAAGCAAACAAGGAAGGACAGAGGTCCCATCGATGGATCAAGTGGATCAATTGGCAAAACAACTTGATTTCCAGGATTATACAGATCGGATTATAGCACACAAGGAAATATCAGAGATTCGTCAATGAATAGATCATTCAGTTAACAGAACGGATCAGTCGATGAAATAATTTTTCCGTAGACTGAACGAGGGTATAAAAGGACCTCGTATCTAAGTTGTTCATCACTTCTTTGATCAAGTCATTTGTTATTGTGCTTAATTCCGCTACACGTGCAAGCTCTGCTCCTACGACATCGGAAAGCTCACCAACAACCTACGCCTCTTATTACTTCATTCGTTGTCGGTATAGCTGTATTTAAATTCCATTATACTTGTACTTGTATTATCATTCATATAGTAAATCGCTCATCGAAAGTGATCAAGGATCGTGGACTTTAGAGTAGGAGTCGTCACAAACTCCGAACCAAGTAAAAAAGATTTATCTCTTGTCTTCTTTGTCTTTATTTTTATTTCCGCTGAGAATTCATATTTTAAAAAACAAATGTAAGTTTTAAAAGGATGAGATTCATCCCCCACTCTCTCGCCTTCAATCTATATATATGATATAAATGGGAGAGAAAATATAACTTTTGATTAAAAAAACGTAAACAATTGGTTTTTGATTAAAACCCTTCTCCTCTCATCCTCTCTCTTCCTTTTGCTGTCATTGCCGCCAAAGGAGAAGTTGCTACCGCCACCGCCGCCGCCGCCCCTTCGGCCAGCAACCCTTGCCAGCCAGAAGAACACCGTAACACAGTAGCTCCGGCCTTGGACCACCGAACAACAAGGACAACTGACGGAAATTGTTTCCGTCGGGCTGCTATCTCTTGTTGCGCCTGTGCACCGCCCGTGCACCGTCACAAGGCCACAACATCTGCTACCCTTCCACCAGTGGTCACTTACTGACCTCTGAAGCCCCTTGCTGTTAGCTGTACCATTGGCAGCAATGAGGAACTCCTGCAAACAACATTGATTGTTGCCTTGTTGGTGTTGTTCACCACATTTCATTGTCGCTAGGTTGCTTCGGCCTCGGACATGAATCGTGCTTTGATCCTTCTCTTAGATCAATTTGTTCTGATTGTCGACTAGTACCGAAGATGGAAACATGGCTCATGGCTTTGTGAGACCATCTTGATAATCGCTCAACGTGAATACAGATAGAGATGAGACTCGAGAACATCACTTGATTGATGTTCTTTCCACTACAGGTCATCTGTTAGATATAACTAAAGCAAATTTAGTTTTTATGATCATATCTATATAAATATATCCTTGCATATATATGTTGTGTATGTACTGTGATAAAATAGTTTATTATTA
Organism: Zingiber officinale; assembly: GCF_018446385.1. Lineage (NCBI taxonomy): Eukaryota > Viridiplantae > Streptophyta > Magnoliopsida > Zingiberales > Zingiberaceae > Zingiber > Zingiber officinale. The sequence goes on from NC_056004.1 coordinate 19,811,025, forward strand.
ACTAAAGTAAAATTCACATAACTTTTTTGATTTCTATATAATTTTTCCTTTTCAAAAAATCACTAGGTATTATAATTATTAATAGGATGCTATGTTTTTTAAAAGTCAAATTAACATATTATTATAAAAAAAAACTTCATCTTAATTTTATTCAGTTAAAAAAACGAAAAAGAGTCAAATTAAGGTCCTATTCACATTCTATTATTAAAAATTCTATATAAAAAATATTTTAATACTAAAAAATAACTTAATCTAAATTATTTAAATTTAATCCAAATCATTTCAACGTGATTAAATAATAATAAAAATACATTATTAAAATAATTAATAATTATTATAATAACTATGAATTAATTACTAAAATACTATAATATCCATAATTACTTGTTATACGATAATATTAAGATAATTTTAACTATATTGAAATGCTTTGAATTGAGTTTTAATAATTTTAATTAAGTTGGTAAAGTTTTTTTAGGTATAAAAGTATTTTATGTATAATTTTTTGATTTATTTAAATCTGAGGAATGCTGTCACTAATTCAAGATCAAAGATCGCGCGCATAACCCCTTTGTTAACATAAATTACTATAAAATACAATCTCTAATTTCGTATAATAAGAAAAAAAATTCATATATTATTTTTTTTTCAAAATGTTCATATAACTTATGCCGTTTAATTCAGAATTCTTTTTAAAAGTGCATCGAGATGCAAATGTAAAAATAATTTCTGATTTGATTTTGTTTAGTCCTCTAAATAATAAGAATTGATTAATTTAATTTGTCGATTTTTTTTAATTAATTGAAATTAAAAAAAAATTAATTCAGCAGTTGATTTTAACATAATATTCACCCTTAACCAAGAGGGAGTTTATAAGTTAGCAACTAGAATCAATCAAGAAATATCCAAACTTAAGCGAAATTAGGTAGTTATCTATTTTTGAGTTAAGGTATTAAGGTTTAAATTCTATTGATACCTGTAAATTGAGCCCAAATTGGATTTAAAATATCTAGTTAAACTAAAACGTTGTTTTATTTTTATATTTGTTTTAATATTAAAATAATTTATAATTCTTTGCACTATATGTTCTTTGTAATTAATTTTTCATATAATATTTTTTTATTTTTTAAAAAATAAAATTATTTGGGTTAAAGTAAAATTTTACCTCAATAAATTCTCTTCTTTAAATCTGTTTAAATTATTTTTATATAGTATTTTTTTTAATTATTTTTTTAATTCTTTAAATTCTTATTTATCCTGGGGTCCTCCAAATCTTCCGTTGCTTTCGCTTATTTTTCTTTAAAAAAATAAATTTATTTGGGTTAAAGTAAAATTTTACCTCAATAAATTATCATATTTAAATCTGTTTAAATTATTTTTATATAGTATTTTTTAAAATTATTTTTTAAATTCTTTAAATTTTTATTTATCTAGGGGTCCTCCAAATCTTCGGCTATTTCCACTCCTTCACGTAGGACCGTAAATAAACTAAACATTCGTTAACAAATTTAATATTCGACTTGGTAAAAGTTTATTTATGTTTGTTCAATATACATAAGATCGGTTGAATAAATAAGCATGAACAATTCGTTAAACTAAACAAATAAGTTTAAGTACATATGTGTTTAACTAGTTAATGTTTGTAAACAACGTTTTAAATAATGTTCGTAAACAATATTCATGAACAACATTCAAATAAAATTCTTATCAAGATGCATGCTAAATAGTAAATAAAATAAAATAAATAAATAAATTTGAATTATCAAGCAAAGTTTAAACAAGAAAAGTTTTAAATAAATTTGAATTAAGAGTTCGATAACATCTAAATGAATCAAGTTCGAACCAAACTTAAACTGAAAGCTCGATAACATCTAAATGAACTAAACTCAAATCAAACTTCAAATAATGTCAAACTCATAAAAAATAAACCAAGTCAAATTTAAACAATCATTCAAAATGTTTGATTCATTTTAAGCTCGGATCAATTTTGTTCAATTACCTTATCAAATAGACTCCAACACTCTAAAATTTAACTTAGCTCAACTTGTGTACACGATGAGAGCAGTAGTGCTTGTTTTAGCGGTTTATTTTTTATGAAATCAATTCGGTCATTAATTAAATACTTACTAATTAATTTAAAAAAACCTGGAATTTCACTCCAAGATCTGGAGTCCGTCGTACTCGGGATGCTCCTCAACACAATCTCAGATGTCTAAAACGAACAAAATGAGATTTCCCGTTTGTGAGTAAAATTTTGTTTTATTATACTCGAAAGACTATCTCTTGTTATTTTGACCTAATGACATACAGACTCGGCACTCAGGTTATCGTGGATTGTTTCTTTTACTCGGAAAGAAAATTGTGAAAGTTTAGGCTTCCCTGTATTATAGATTATTTATTTTACCAGTGTGGGTGTTGCCCTGATCATTCAGGTAAAACCTCCAATCTGGGTGGAGGCTCAAGTTGAGAGGCACTCAAGAAGTCGCGTAGAGATCACAATAAGGCAAGAAGTCAGTTCAAGGAAGAAGGTGCTGGCTCACTGACCTTTGTGAATTATCATATAGATGATCACACCTTCTATTCTGCATTTTACATATGAGAGTTCATCGTGTTCATTTTTGAGAAATTTCGATCACCACTTCTTTGCCATACAGCACTGCCACAAATGTGGAAATTGAGTTGCCTGTGCCTTCAGATGCCACCAATCCCAACATTCGGACATCCATGGGTTCTGCTTCATATGCTCCAGAAAATGATGCATTGGTCTGGAAAGTAAAATCTTTTCCTGGTGGCAAGGTTTGACGCAATTTCTTTTTTTTTTTTTTCTGGATAAAGTTAATGATGCCTCTAATTACTGTGAAGTTCGTGTACATGTTTTCATGACCACACTGGCATTCTCCTCTGTACTTAGGAATACATGTGTAGGGCAGAATTTAGTCTTCCCAGTATCACCGCGGAAGAGGCGACTCCAGAGAAAAAAGCTCCTATACGTGTGAAGTTTGAGATCCCATATTTCACCGTGTCTGGTATACAGGTACTTTTCTCCTTCACAATAACTTTATTGGATTATGTTAACCTACGGTTAATGCATCATTGTCATCGATTGTTTAAGTTCGTTACCTTAAAATTATCGAGAAGAGTGGACACCAAGCTCTACCTTGGGTGAGATACATCACAATGGCGGGAGAATATGAACTGAGGCTCATCTAATTAAGAACGGCCAACTGCTTGCCGTTCGGCACTTGCATTCAAGATTTCAAGCTTTTTTGTAAGGATTAAAGCTTGTTCAAAATGCTCTCTGTTCATTTTTTTTTTCAGAGAATGTATTGATAGCTTGATTACAATTATTCCCAATTTCCTTTCCCTTCATGTCAGTAAATAAAATGTTCTTGTATTCGACAATCTCTTTTTACAATTGTTCAACAAATTCATGTCAAAAGAAAAGGAAAGAAAAAAGGTAGCCACAAAAACTACGTCGTGGCACAGCTGTGTGCTAAATACATACATAAAACAGCTAGCCTCAAGTCTTCCCTTCTGTCAAGACATGCAAACGGTCAGAGTCAGAGAGCAGCTTTTCCTGGGCGATAGCAGAGCGTCTCCTCCCATATCATCTCTCTGATCTTGTCTTCCCCGATATCATCATCGAAGCCAAGATCAATGGGGCCCTTGGCAGCGGGGTCGAGCAGAGGGTCATACAACTGAGCCATATAAGGGTGCTCTAATGCCTCCGTAGCATTGATTCTCTTTGCCGGATTAAAAACGAGCAACTTCTTCAGCAAGTCGACGGCCAGTGGATTGGCATCGGGGAACATACTGGCGAAGGGAACGCCTGGACTATCCGGGAGCGACTCGATGTAGTCTCGAATTGGCTGGTAAGTGACGAAGTCGAAATCAGCTGCATCATGGTTAACGCCGAGAGTGTTGAGAATGAGCTCGAGCTGGTGGGCACTGTCAGTGCCCGGAAAGAGAGGTTTGCGCCCGAGTATCGCAGCGAAGATGCATCCAACTGACCACATATCAATGGCAGCGTCGTAGTTATCAGAGCAAACGAGCAACTCCGGCGCACGATACCAACGCGTGACGACGTAGCCGTTCATTCCTTCACCCCTCGGACTTTTAGTGCGAGCCAGTCCGAAATCGCCAATCTTAAGTTCACAATCACTGTTGACCAGAAGGTTCCCTGGCTTCAAGTCCCTGTGAATTACGTTCGCCGAGTGCAGATATTTCAGTCCTCGAAGCAACTGCATGCACAAATGATAATTAAATTCATTGTACCTTAGGCAACATGCATGTAATTAATTTTGAATGTGATTCTTCTACTTTAATTTCGTTGTTATATAATTCATACCTGAAAAATGAAGCATTGACACTGCTCGTCGGAAAGTGGCTGAGGTGATCTGATGATTTGCCCCAGATCAGTATCCATGAGCTCAAAGACAAGATAAACGTCGACGAATGATCTCTTGGTGGAAGGCAGCATGATATCCTTCATCTCAATGACGTTTTCGTGCTTGATTTTCCTCAAAAGCTTCATCTCCCGAAGAGTCCTCAGCGCATCGATGCGATCTTCGAAGACATTCCTTATTTTCTTAATGGCGACGTTCTCGCTTGTTTCGCGGTTGATGGATGAGCAAACGACGCCATAAGCGCCTTCTCCAAGGAGCTTCATAGGCACATACTTGGCATCGATCTCGAAAAGTGTGTTTGAGATGGTGTAAGATCTCATTTCTTCTTTGTTCCCGAAATCGGCGGGGGGATTATTTGATAGCATAGCCATGGCCTGTAATCCAATTAAAACAACAAAATATTAGGAACAATTAAGTCAGAGATTAGGGTTTTCAAGAATATATATAATTAAAGTCGAACGACTTTAATTAAAGTCATAGATATAATTAAAGTCTAACGACTAGGGTTTTCAAGAATATATACCAAGAACACCAAGAAATAACAGAACAGGAACACGTGATGATCCAAGAACTGGATTATTCTTTTCTTTTTAACATTCGTTGCGTTCTCTGAATCTCTTTTTACATATGTCTTTGCAAAGAACGGAACAAGAAACATGTTGGATGATGGGGAGGATCAAGAATACGATTGAAACGCTCAAATCGCATGTTTCTTTAACTATTAACGCGCACACATCTGTCTCATGGCAAGGCGAATAGTCGACTTACTGGTTACGGCGGCAGCGAGTCGTCGGGATGGTCCGACCGTGGGCAGGAAGACAAGTGGAACGGCGGCGGCGGCGATGGAGTCGAGGAAGGTGGGTAAAATATGGATTCGATTGCATGTGTTTAAATAGGCTTCGTTTCCGAACTCCACTTTCAGTGACCGCGACATTTTTTAAATTTTATAAATTTTTTATTAACTTTTTTTTTTGTACTTTTAAAATTTTTTATTAAAATTTTAAAAAATTACATTGATAAGTTTAGGAGATTATAAAATGAATTTTTTAAAATGAGTTTTTAGGATCATCATTTTTATATGAAATACTTAATTAAATAATTAAGTTTTTTTATTGATTTGGTTCAGTTAAATTTAGTTTGATTAAAAAATTATTATTATTTACTTGAAGGTAGGATTTGAGGTTTAAAATTACGGCGCGCCTTTCCTTTGGTAATGCTTGTAAATTAAATATTCTTTATAAGCTATATATTAGTAGAGATTCAAATTCATTTAATTACTCTAAATTTTTTTTTATATTTTATAATGCAAATTTAAACTATAAAATTTTAATTATTTTTAATAAAAAAATATTTATAACCCTATGATCATGGATGAAAGCTGGTAATGGGAGTGGTAGTTGCGCTAACTGGCTGTAGAATGTGTTTCACTCTGCAAAATAAGTAACGTCAGTGCCGAGCCAGGAAAGGGGTCCCCGGCGTTGGCCCTCCGACGCTCAAGTCAGTCATCGGAAATGTAGAGGAAAGTGGAGTAACAGTAATACTAGCGCAAACAATGAATAACGCGTACCTCTACCGGTGCTTGGACCCCCTTTATATAGAGCCCTGGTGGGCGACGTGCACGCTCCTCGAGGCATGGACATGTTCTCCAATGTATCGTATGAAAGGACCTATCAAGAAAGTACCTCTGATACCATACTTTAACAGGACATGCATATCCCTGACAAGATAGTAGAAGCTTCCGCCGTATGATCCGCCTGTTGACCATGCCTCGTGTCAGCGGCATTATCTCCCAAAAGGATATCGAGAGATATAACAATGGTCTCGCTGCTTGGCCGAGCAAGGTAGCCTCTCAGCTAGTACTCCTCCGCTCTGTCGGCCTTAAAGAGATAACAATGTTCCCGCTACTTAGCCGAGCGAGGTAGCCACTGAGGCTGGGACTCCTCCGCTCTGTCGGCCTCAACTGCTCTTCCTTGCGATAACTGGGCGTAGTAGCTTTTCCATCCCTCTCGGACAAGCTCTTCGGTCTCCTCAGTGTCCTACCACTCCGCACTAAGCGTCTGGCTGTTTTACCGTAATATCCTGACCTAGATGGTTGGCCCGTTCGGACACTGATTGACTCGACCAGCCATTGTAGTCTCTTGCCGATCGGACACTGATTGCCCCGATCGATTGTTGTAGTCGACCTCCCCTCGAACACTGTAGGCAAGCCTTTTGACACCCTGGTGTTGGCCACCTTGGCTTTGACCTCTATCTTGGTAGTTAACTCGTGTCGGGCGGGACCCCCTTTATGGTCGCATCGCATGCCTTCCCCTCAAGTCTAGTCGAAGGAGGCCACAAGTCTGACTGACTGGACAAGTAGCGTCTTCGGTGGCTTCCATGTCCGATCAGACCTTGCATACGCTCCCAAGTTTCTTATCGAAACAATTGTATACGTCGTTCGTCTTTATTTCGCAGGCGGGATTTGTAGTTGCCTCTCGGATCATACCGCCTAAGGCAGATGATGTATCAACCGCTCGGCCATGTGATAACCCACTCTCTGTGCCGATCGGGACGATGAGTGACAACACTTAGCAAAATTTCTCCTTTCCCCGCGCTCCCTTGGATGAGCGCCTTTTCATAGTAGTTGGCATCATCCAAATTTCTTGAAGACCATACAAATCTTTGATTATTATGGCCGAGCACGCGACCATACTTTTTAATTAAGCCTCATTAATGTCTTCCGATACCTGAACGCCACGTGTCCCACTTTCTATCGTCGCTTGTTTGACGTGACAGATGGATATCCACTGTGATGTGATAGACACTTTTTCAAATTCTACGACCTGATCTTCTCCTGGCTTTTCGAACCCTGAATCGGATGGCTCAGAGCGATCAGCCGCGAGGGTTATAAACCCCACTTCGTGTCGCCGTCGTCTTCATTTTGTGTGCCTTCGTCTTTGAGCCTTCTTTGCCGCTTCACCTTTTCTTCTTCTCTAACGATCATTTTTTGTAAGCTTCTTCGCTTTTTTCCTTATCTGAATCCGTTCGTTGCTCCTGTTCTCCTCTTCTTGAGCTGAGGCTCTGTTCTGCACAGCAGGAGCTCAGGTGGGGCTCGTGTCGTTCCTCCGCTAGGGCTGACGATGGCACCGCTCGGACACCCCTCTCTCTTCCTCCCTCCGGCCAGTTGACAAGCGTCTATGATGTCGATCGGGTGATGGTGACTGACGACGATATCCTCGTGGAGCTAGTTAGCTTGCAATCAGAGTTAGATCATAGCAGTCATGCGTGTTGGGCATTGCCTGTTAGGGTTGATTTGTAGCCAGAGGAGGGGGGGGGGGGTGAATAGCTCATCGTGCTTCGGTGATGTGCTTCTTCGATAATGTGCAGCGAAATAAAGAACAAGAAAACACACTCACAACGCTAACAAGTACATTTACTTGGTATTCACCTCAAGAAGAGGTGACTAATCCAAAGATCCACACACGATGCTCACTCCAGTAATAAAAACACTCCTTCTCGGTAACTACCGGAAGTGGAGAAACCTCGTACAAACCCACACAATAAGATATAACCCACACAAAAAGAAAAATACAAGAATACAAAGTAAAAGCTCTTCTTGCTTGACCTTGTTGTTGAAGAACGACTCTTGAACCTTGAAAGTGCAACAAACTTGTTCCCAAGAGCTTCCAAGAACTGGCGGTGAGTGCTCGGAGAAATCGTGTGAAGATCGGGAAGAAGAGTTGTGAAGATGAAGGCTCGCCACAGCTTTATACCTTGCACTTCTAGGGCTCCCAATCAATTGGGCTTACTCCCAATCGATTGCCACGTCAGATTAGCGCGATCCCAGTCGTTCAAAACCTATATCCTGTGTAACGGTCATATCCCAATCAACCGGCTAATTGATTGGGGAGACTTGAATCGATGGGCCGATCGATTCAAAGCATCTTTGTGCTCTCTGGACGAAGACTTGAATCGATCGACTAATTGATTCAAGCTTCCTCGCGATCGCACGAGAAAACCAGCTGCCAGGTCAATCGATTAGCAGTGCCCAAATGATCGACCGATCGATTGGTTGTGCCCAATCGATCGGCTGATCGATTGGGCAGCTCTCGGTGCTCGCAACAGTTGCTCTGAATCGATTGATCGATCGATTGGGTCGCTGCTTGTTGCAACACTCTCCTAATCGATCGGCTGATCGATTGAGCTTCGGTTCAATCGATCAACCGATCGATTGACACCCCTTGACTTGCCTAACTCAAGTCCAAGGTCCCTAAACCCAACAACCGATCAACCGTGACCTGTTGGAACTCCTCGTGCCTAGCATCCGGTCAACCTTGACCTGCTGGGACTTCTTCACCAAGTGTCTGGTCAATCCTTTGACCCACTTGGACTTTTCTTCTCGTGTTAAGTGTTCGGTCAACCTTGACCCACTTGGACTTACCGTCTCGTGCCAAGTGTCCCATCCTCTATGAACCACTTGGACTTCCACCAGATGTCTAGTCACCCTTGACCCATCTAGATTTTCTCATACCAAGTATCCGGTCAATCCTTTGACCTACTTGGACTTCCCAACATCAGGTGTTCGGTCAACCTTGACTCACCTGGATCTCCACGTGCTTGGCTTCACTCACCAGGTCTTTCCATATGTCTAGTTTCACTCACTAGGACTTCCCATCTTCCTGGCTTCACTCACCAAGACTTTCACCTAGCTTCACTCACTAGGGTTTTCACCTGGTTTGACTCACCATAATTTTTCCACTGCCTGACTTCACTCACCCAGACTTTCACCTGCCTAGCTTTATTCACTAGGTCTTTCACCTGACTTCACTCACCAGGATTTTCCCTTGCCTAACATCCAGTTAGGACTTTCCCAGTCAAGTATCCGGTTAACCTTGACCTACTTAACTCTTCTTCACATCAAACTGGTCAGTCCTTGACCAGAGGAGAATTGTATCAACAATCTCCCTAATCGGATGATTGCATCTGTAATTTCCATGTATTACCAAACATTGAAACCCAAACATCAAGACTCAAGCTTGAATCAACTCAAGCTTGAGTCAACTCAAGCTTAGTCAACTAGGTCAACCTGACCTAAGGGATATTGCACCAACAATCTCTCCCTTTTTGATGTTTGACAATACCTTTAAGTTAAGCTAATCTCATAACCTCAACTTATTCTTCATGCCAATACTCTTTGGATAATGAAGACATAATTTAGACCCTATATTCTCCCCCAAACATTCCTTAAGGGGCAAAGACCTAACTTAAACCCTACATTCTCCCCTTATTGGTACACATAAAAAACCCTCCCCTTGAAGAGTTAACTAACGTTGTTCACAACCTCATTCGTTGTTTACAACACCACAATGAAGGTCCCATACCCTTTATTGTGACCAATGTTCACCATTGAGCATTAAACCTCTTCACAATGTTTATCCTAAAGCATTCATCATTCCAACAATGAAGGTCTCATACCCTTCACTATATCAAATGCTCACCCTTGAGCATTACTCCATGTTATAATGCTCATCCTAGAGCATCCATAACTCAACAAATGAAGATATACACTCTCCATTGTTTCCCAATGCTCAACCTTGAGCATTTTTCCAAACGAAGGATATACCACCTTCAATGGTTTCGGAAAAAAATATTTCCATGTTTTTAAAGAGTAGATTTCCCTAAAATCATGCTTTAAACTTCTATTATTGCACCAACAATGACTTGGAATCTCTAAACCTTTAGGAAACCCAAAATTAGAAGTTTTGAGGTTCAAAAATCTAATATTGAAACTAAACCTCAACCTAAACTTCAACTTATTCTTCCTTAACCAATCCATTCTTATTTTCATCATGAAAACTCCCCCTAAGTGTGTATAAATGTATATCAAGGGGTTAGGAATGGTTTCCTTGACTAAGAATGGCTTAAAGTGATGAAATCAAGTTTTCCCAGCCAAAATCAGCCTTTTCAATCGATTGGGGTTGGGTCTCAATCGATTGAAACCATTTCAATCGATCGCCTGATCGATTCCGTGAGCTTCTGTTCATGGAGAAAGTGCTTGAATTGATCCACTGATCGATCCAGGCTTGAGTGAATCGATCAGCTTATCGATTCAATGAGCTTCTGCTCATAAGAAAACCCTTCTCAATCGATTGGCTGATCGATTGAGACACTCCAATCGATCGGCTGATCGATTGAAGTTCTGATTTTTTGAAAGTGAATTTCAATCAAAATTCAGAAACTCCTTAAAAATTCTACAAAATTCTAAAAATCATGAAAACTGTTGTAGACATTATTTATGATATATACTATCATGAAAAAAAATAGTTTTCTAAGAAAATACATCTTATTTTTAAAGATTGACATAAAATTGGAAACTAAAAACTTCAATGTTTCTTCCAAGTTTGTGTCTAACTATACAATGTGATTACTATCAAAGGATAGTCTTCACCAAGGTTTTTCAAAGTATATTTAAAATGATTTTCAAAACCAATTTCCAACCATGTTCTTTGGACTCAATGCACATGACTTGTACATTAGTTTTCCCAATGATTGGAGTACACATAATTATGTGTTTTGATGAAATCAAAACTCAAATAGATGCACTAAATCAACATCTTGAGTCTTGTTCATCATCCTAACATCTCACTTGTATCTAATGTGCACTAAAATACATACAAGTCACCTTATAGTTTTTGTGAGATGTAGATTCTGGTTTTGCCCTAAACTAGGGATTATGCATATCTATCTAGGCATTTTAATTCATGAACATCCACCTACGATGTTACTTGTTAGTGAATGCTATTGTCCTTAATTTCAAGGAAATTAAAATAATGCATGATGATATATGACATACATCAAAATGAATATTTTTTCAAAAGAAAATTTGCTATAACTACATGATGTATGTATGACATGACATGGTATTTTTATATTTTTCATAATAAAGCATGAATGTAAAATATGATGTCATGGCATATGATGGGCAAACAATCATGGAAAATTCACATAAATAAAATATACTTAGATTACCTATCTAAGTATCCTTAAACCTTAGCTAACTTAAAATTAAATCTTAGATTTGCCCACTTTTTCCCAAGAAATGTCAAACTCCCAATTTAACATTTCTTTTGTTTTTCTTAATTTGTGCCAATTTAAATTAAGCATAATTCCTCAAATTTTGGCATATTTTACTCTTCCAAAGAGTAAACAAATAAATCCTTTTTCATTTTAAAATGTTAACAATAACCTTGAAAATGCTCTCCAAGTGCCAACTTCATCAAGGTTGGGTTAACCACCCTTCCAATTAGAGTTGATACTCTCTAACCCATCTAGGGTGTAGAGAATATACTCCTAGGAACCCAAAATCTATTAGTGCTCCTTGAGTGTTCTAGGTATTCACCAGGGATAGCCTTCCTAGATACCTTCCTAATGACCTTTCTAGGCTTTTTAAGAGCCATGGTCACTTTCTCTAGGTCAACTCTAGGGATAACTTCTCTTGTGACTTTCTTAGACTTCTTAGAAGTCTTAGTCACATTTGTTGTTGCAAAAATACTTCTAGGGATAACTTCCCTTGTATCTTTGATTTGACTCCTAGACCTAGATTTGGTTCCATAGCTATATGAAACCTTATGATATGAAGGAACATCCTTCTTAGTCTTAGGTTTGTATCACAAACTTTTATAGCCATTGGATGATTTTTGGTTTCCTATGCTTAGGTTTTTGTTCTTGAACCCTTGTTTTTCATTCATTATTTTTCTAAGGGTCCTCTCTATTTTATCAAGTCTTGACCTCAAGACTTAATTTTCTTTCCATAATTCCTCAACCTTAGATTTTTCACTAAGGCCTTGATTTTTCCTTTTCTTAGGCAAATATCTAAAATCCTTGGAGTTATTGCTTAATTTGTTATCTATCTTTCTAGCCTTACGTTGAGTGGTTTTGCCATGAAGAGCTATATGTTTTTCCTTAATGCTATCATGCTTCCTATTTTTATGGTAAATAGCATTAAAATGATATAAACTAGAATTAGCATGCCCTTTACCATTTCTAAGAGGAATTACATCAATAAATGTTACTTTAGGTTTGCTCTTAAGAGCTCTTCCTTGACTTGTGCTTCCTCTTTTGGGCTTGATCGACTTCTTCCCCTTTGGACATTGGCTTCGATAATGCCCATTTTACTTGAACAAGAAACACACAATTGTTGGTGCAGCGGAGGCCGGCAAGAGAGGGTGAATTGCCTGGAAAATTAAATTATACCCTCCACAAAGCTTTCAACTTAAAAATACAGCAACAATAAGTAAAATTAAGATGGAAAATAAAAGAGGAGATAGAAGTTCAACCTGGTTACAACCAAGACGGTTATTAATCCAAGGCAGTTGAAGATCGCACTAGCAGAGTCTCCTTCACTGTAGGCGGAGAAGCCTTTTTACACACTTAGAACGCTCACTAGTTGCTAGGAATTGATTATAGAGTTGATGTTTAATTCCTAGCTCCAGGGGCCTTTATATAGCCTCTATAAAATCTATCTCGAGGGTCTAAGGTGCCTCCAATAGAGGTCCAAGGTGCCTCCATCGAGTGGGCGGATAAAACTTTATCCGAAAGCTCAACGACCATTTTGGCCTGGTCCAAGGCGCCTCCAACAAGCATTGAAGGTGCCTTCAAGGTGAAGGCGCCTTCAATGCCCAATGAAGGCGCCTTGAGCTTGAACTCCAGCACACTTCTTCCTTCGCTTTGACTTCCGAAGCTCCGTTCTTTTGGGTGATTCCGGCCAACCGAAATAGGGCTCACCCGAACTCAATTTCTGGCCTTCTCCTCGAGCAGTCTTCCTCCCGACTTAACATCCCTCGAACACCGTGCACATTCTTCTCGCCCACCGGTGTACTCTTCCGCAGCTCTCTCGTCCTTCGAACGCACCGAGCTCGTCGGCTCCCTTCTCGTGCCGTCCTTCTCGCTAACTGCGTCTTCCGCTCGACTTTCTGCGCTCCTAAGCTCCTGCTTTAGGTCCTGCTTTATGTTTGATCCCTATGTCTGAGTGTGCAGGAGCTTAGGATCAAACATCAAAACACCATGGGGTCCAACAATCTCCCCCTTTTTGATGTGCATCAACCCAAGTTCAAGTTAGGGTTAAAATAGACAAGTAGTAATTTTTAAATAAAATTACTAAACTAACATGTTAAGCATCAGTTTGCAATAAATAAAATTACAACTACTTAATCAAAAAATATTTTTAATTTTATTTTTAATTTTTTTAAAAAAATTCTCTTCCCCTAAACTTGTACTTTTCTCTCCCCCTTTGATCATAGCAAAAACGGGGTAATAATAAATGAATATGATTTAAAAAATATTTGGCAAATTTTAAGTTAGAAAAATTTCTAAGCAAGATGAATTTTTCAAAAAATATCTAAGCAAAAATGAATTTTTAGAATTTTCCAAAAAAAATTCTAAGTAAACCGAATTTTTAGAATTTTTTAAAATAATTTCTAAGTCAAAATCAATTTTTAAAATTTTCCAAAAAGAATTTCTAAGTAAACCAAATTTTTAAAAATTTTCAAAACAATTTCTAAGTCAAAATTAATTTTTAGAATTTTCCAAAAAAAAATTCTAAGTAAATTGAATTTTTAGAATTTTCCAAATTAATTTTTAGAATTTTTTAAAAACAATTTCTAAGTAAACTGAATTTTTAGAATTTTCTAAAAATGTTTGAAAAACTTTCAAAGCATTATTTAATTCTAGTTTAATATTTTTTCAGAAAGTTAATTAAACATTTTATTTTAATATTTCAACTTCCAGGTCGTGGCGAGACACTAGGCCTTCTTGGTTATTAGAGCAACAACCACTTCCTTTGACAAAACTTCATAAAGAAATTTTAACGTTTAATTTTTCTTCTGAAAGCCTTAAAATTTTTTTTTAATCTAGTAAGGATTTTGGAATCCAGTATAGATTCCTTCCTACTGGGTTATTCAAAAATTTAAGGGGTACATAATTTCTGGGGACTTTCCTAAGTTGTCCCTGATGTTTTCTAATATACCAATTCAATTTTTCATAAATTATTAATTTTAATTTTGGAAATTTATTTAAGCATGCATCATTATTCTTCAATTTCTCAATTTCAACTTTTAATTTTCCATTTTCTAGTTTTAGATTATCATACATTTATAGTGGACATGCTTTTGCTAGGTTCAATTTCAATTCAGTATTTTCTTTTTTTTTTAATTTGAATAAGTCTTTAGAAAGAGACTTAATAAATTGAAACGATTGAGTAGGGGTTAGATTGCGTACCTGACTTACCTGACTCGATGATGCTCCCCCTTCATCGTCGCTTTCTTCGTCTGAAGTTCCTCCCCCTTCATCTATGCTCATTTCTGAGCTTGACTCTTCTTCCAGCTGATGGTTAGCCATTATTGCTAACCCAGAGAAGGCTTCTACGTCTGATTTGGAAGAAGATGAATCTGACCAAGTGGCCTTCAGGTTCTTATGCTTAGAGGATTCTGGTTTCTTGTACTTTGTCTTTTCCTTCTCTTTCTCCTTTTTCTTTAATTTTGGGCAGTCATCTTTGATGTGCCCTTCTTCGTTGCAGTTGTAACAACGAACTGTTCTTTTTCTTTGCTGATGTTTACTCGATTGTGATCTAAATTTGTTAGATTTAAGAAACTTATTAAATCGCCTTACCATTAATGCAGCTTCGGATTCGTCGATCGAGGCTTTGGATTCAGAATCGTTTGTTCTTGCCTTCAAGGCAATGTTCTGACTTGCTTTCTCCACTTTATTGGGCTCTGCAATCTGAGATTCGTGAAGTTCAAATGTAGAAAATAAATTTTCTAAGTACTTACCTCAAAGTCCTTAGAGATGTAGTATGCATCTACTAAGGAGGCCCACTCTGGAGTTCTGGGGAAGGCGTTGAGCGCGTACCGGATCGAGTCCTGGTTTGATACTTCTTCTCCAAGATTGCTTAGTTGAGTTATTAGCTCCTTAATTCTTGCTTGGAGTTGCGCTACCTTCTCGCCGTTGTTCATCCGAAGGTTCGTTAACTGGGTTCGGAGGATGTCGTGCCTCGCTAGCTTAGCTTTCGAGATACCTTCGTGAAGCTCTAGGAATTTATCCCAGAGGTCTTTAGCGGAATCGTAGCTCCCGATCCGACTTACCTCCTGGGGCGGTAACATGCTGAGTAGGTGAAATTCCGCCTTTCCGTTGACTACGAATTCTGCCTACTCCTTCTTTGTCCAGTTGAATTCTTCTTTGTCTTTTGGAACTATATAGCCATATTTCATGATTAAACAAATATCAAATTTTGTCTTGAAAAATACCTCCATCCAGCATTTCCACGTCGCGAAGTCTCCGTCAAATTTCGGGGGATGAATATTCGCTCCAGCCATCGTTTTGATCGTTATGCTTCAGTCGGCGGTTAGTCCTTCTGAGGCGGTCTGACTCTGATACCAATTGTTGGTGCAGCGGAGGCCGGCAAGAGGGGGGTGAATTGCTTGGAAAATTAAACTATACCCTCCTCAAAGCTTTCAACTAAAAAATACAGCAACAATAAGTAAAATTAAGACGGAAAATAAAAGAGGAGACAGAAGTTTAACTTGGTTATAACCAAGACGGTTGTTAATCCAAGGCAATCGAAGATCCCACTAGCAGAGTCTCTTTCACTGTAGGTGAAGAAGCCTTTTTACACACTTAGAACTCTCACTAGTTGCTAGGAATTGATTACAGAGTTGAGTACAGAGTTGATGTTTAATTCCTAGCTCCAGGGGCCTTTATATAGCCTCTAGAAAATCTATCTCGAGGGTCTAAAGCGCCTCTAATAGGGGTCCAAGACGCCTCCATCGAGTGGGCGGATAAAACTTTATCCGAAAGCTCAATGGTCATTTTGGCCTGGTCCAAGGCGCCTCCAACAGGCATTGAAGGCGCCTTCAAGGTGAAGGCGCCTTCAATGCCCAATGAAGGCGCCTTGAGCTTGAACTCCAGCACACTTCTTTCTTCGCTTTGACTTCCGAAGCTTCGTTCTTTTGGGTGATTCTGACCAACTGAAATAGGGCTCACCCGAACCCAATTTCCGGCCTTCTCCTCGAGCAGTCTTCTTCCCCGGCTTAACATCCCTCGAACGTCGCACACGTTCTTCTCGCCCACCGGTGTACTCTTCTGCAGCTCTCTCGTCCTTCGGATGCACCGAGCCTGTCGGCTCCCTTCTCGTGCCGTCCTTCTCGCTAGCTGCGTCTTCCGCTCGACTTTCTGCACTTCTAAGCTCCTGCACACTCAGACACAGGGATCAAACACAATGCAGGACCTAACCAACTTGGTTGATCACATCAAAATACCATGGGGTCCAACAACAATGTGTTCCTTGCTCTTCTTTGTTGTGGGGACGGTCTCCTTGGGCTTCTCCTTGCCCTTTGGTATCGGTTGACTCTTTTTCTTGGTCAACTTTGGGCATTTGCTCTTAAAATGTCATTTTCCCCTACATTCAAAACATATAATATATTTTTTATTTTGATTGAACTTATTATACCTTCACGTGTAGGGATGACACTTGATCCTCCATTTAATTTTTTTTATTTGTGGAGGTGGCACCATCTTCTTCTTCTTCACTTGACCCAAAAGTATAAGCCTCTCCTTCTTCTTGGTCCGGTGTCAATGAATGTTGCTCCCCCTTAATCCTAGAGATGGAGGCTTCTTCATCTTTATCCTCTTTCCCATTGAACAAAGAGTATGCTCCCTCTTTGCCCTTTTTGTTGTACTCTGTTGAGAATGAAGCTTCTTGGACCTCTTCTTCTGATGTTGAACACCTCTCAACCTCAGAGTCTTCCTTCTCTTGGTCTTGCTCCAATGAGTTGCCCTCTTTGGATTTCTCTTGAGTTGGTACAGTAGAGGGTTTTTCATGAAGCTTGGCTAATTTTCTCCAAAGTTCATTTGTGTCCTTGTATTATCCAATTTTGTAAATGATTGTGCTTAGCAATAGACTAACCAATAACTTGGTTACCTTGTCATTTGCCTCACACCTTTAAATTTGCTCCTTGCTCCATTTCCTTTTCTTGAGAATTTTTCCTTTTGAATCTTTTGGAGCTTCAAAGCCTTCCATCAGAGCAAACCATTACTCTATCTCCATCATCAAGAAATTTTTGATTCTTGATTTCCAAGAATCAAAGCTCGTCATTGTGAATTGTGGAGGCACCCTTGTGTCGAATCCGAGTCCAACTCGGAATTCCATCTTGAAGTTGAGCTTTTGATGAAGTCTTTGACTTGATGAAATTGCTTCAACTTCTTCACCCTCTAGCTTCTTGCCCCTTCCAGTGATGATTCCGCTGAAGAGTGACCATGCTCTGATACCACTTGTTAGAGTTGATTTGTAGCTAGAGGGGGGGGGGGATGAATAGCTTGTCGCGCTTCAGTGATGTGCTTCTTCGATGATGTGCGTAGCGGAATAAAGAACAAGAAAACACTCTCACAAAGATAACAAGTAGATTTACTTGGTATCTACCTCAAGAAGAGGCGATTAATCCAAGAATCCACACACGACGCTCACTCCACTAATAAAAACACGCATTCTCGATAACTATCGGAGGTGGAGAAACCTCGTACAAACCCACACAATAAGATACAACCCACACAGGAAGAAAAATATGAGAATACAAAGTAAAACCTCTTCTTGTTTGACCTTGTTGTTGAAGAACGCCTCTTGAACCTTGGAAGTGCAATAACACTTGTTCCCAAGAGCTTCCAAGAACTGGCGGTGAGTGTTCGGAGAAATCGCGTGAAGATCGGGAAGAAGAGTTACGAAGATGAAGGCTCACCACAACTTTATACCTTGCGCTTCTAGGGCTCCCAATCGATTGGGCTTACTCCCAATCGATTGCCACGTCAGATCACCGCGATCCTAGCTGTCCAAAACCTGCATCCTGCATAACGGTCATATCCCAATCGATCGGCTGATCGATTGGGAAGGCTTGAATCTATCGGTCGATCGATTCAGAGCGCCTCTGTGCTCTCTGGACGAAGACTTGAATTGATCGACCGATTGATTAAGCTTCCTCGCGACTGCGTGAGAAAACCAGCTGCCAATCGATCGGCTGATTGATTGGGCATCTCTCTGTGCTCGCAACAGTTGCTCCCAATTGATCGATTGATCGATTGGGCCGCTGCTTGTCGCAGCACTCTCCTAATCAATTGGCCGATCGATTGGGCTTCGGTTCAATCGATCAACCGATTGATTTACACCCCTTGACTTGCCTAACTCAAGTCCAAGGTCCCCAAACATAACATCTAGTTAACCATGACTTGTTGAGACTCCTCGTGCCTAGGATCCGGTCAACCTTGACCTGCTGGGACTTCTTCACCAAATGTCTGATCAATCATTTGACCCACTTGAACTTTTCTCCTCGTGCCAAGTGTCCGACCAACCTTGACCCACTTTGACTTACCGTCTCATGCCAAGTGCCCTATGCTCCATGACCCACTTGGACTTCCACCATATGTCTGGTCACCCTTGACCCATCTGGATTTCCTCGTACCAAGTATCCGGTCAATCCTTTAACCCACTTGGACTTCCCAACACCAAGTGTCCGGTCAACGTTGACCCACCTAGATCTCCACGTGCCTGACTTCACTTACCAGGTCTTTCCATCTGCCTAGCTTCACTCATTAGGACTTCCCATCTGTCTGGCTTTACTCACTAGGACTTTCACCTAATTTCACTCACTAGGGTTTTCACCTGGCTTCACTCACCAGGATTTTCCCACTGTCCGGCTTCACTCACTGAGACTTTCACCTACCTAGCTTCATTCACTAGGTCTTTCACCTGGCTTCAATTACCAAGATTTTCCCTTGCCTAACATTCAGTTAGGACTTTATCAGTCAAGTATCCAGTCAATCTTGACCTACTTGACTCTTCTTCACATCAAACTAGTCAGTCATTGACTAGAGGAGAATTGTATCAAAAATCTCTCCAATTGGATGATTGTATCTGTAATCTCCATGTATTACCAAACATCGAAACCCAAATATCAAGACTCAAGTTTGAGTCAACTCAAGCTTAGTCAACCAGGTCAACCTGACCTAGGGGATATTGCACCAACATCGCCGACTGATGGAAGGAGCAGAATAGTAGCGTCCATGTCTTTTCTTTTATAGCCTTTGGGAGACCGACCGCTACATGCTGTATGACATGTGTCTTCGGCTCCTGGTGTTGCTGGGCTCCTCCCGATCAAGGTCCCTTTGGGGGTTGATGGCTACTAGATAGTCGTCGCTCGGGCGCTGCTGGGGGCTCGACAGGTGCCTCCTTTCTTCTGGTCGCTTGGGCTTTTTCCACGTTTAAGTACTCCGTGGCTCTTCTGAGCAGATGGTTGAAGTCCCTCAGTGACTTCAGGATGAGTGACTGGAAGAACTCCCCTTTGGTGAGACCTTGGGTGAAGATATTCACCAACACTTCCGCAGATATTGAGGAAATATTCATGGCCACCTGATTGAAGCGCTAGATGTAGATCCTTAGTGCCTCCCTGGGCCCTTGCTTCAAGGAGAATAGATTGACGCTTGTCTTCTGGTGCGGTGACTACTAGCGAAGTGGTGTAGGAACGTTGCTCGGAAGTCTTTGAAGCTGTGAATGGATTCGTTCAGCAATCTCTTGAACCAACGCTGTGCTGATCCAGAGAGGGTGGTGAGGAAGACCCGACACTTCATCCTATCAGTGTACTGATGAAATATGGTCGTATTGTTAACTTGGCCAAGTTGGCGTCTGGATCGGTGGTTTCGTTGTATTCTCCGATCGCCAGCGGGGTGTAGTGCCTGGGCAGAGGGTTGTCCAAGATCGCCTGCGAGAATTGTTGATTGATCCGCTCGGGTGAATCATCGTCCCTTGGTGCTTTTCCTTTTCGTGCATCTCGAATGGGTGCATCATCCGAGCAAGACCCCCGGTCCTTGTCCGCTTGGCCCTGTTCCTCTGATGGAGTTTGGAACAGTGCGTTGTGAAAGGGGATCGACGCGTTGGGTGCCTCCCCGTAAGTGCCGATCGACTTCTTGTTCTGTCCTCGAACGGATGCATGCTCCTCTCGGTCTCCATATCCTGCTTGATACCCTACCGCTGATGCCGTAAGCTCATGCACTTAGCGCTCAGTCAACCCTTGTTATTGTTGCTACTCCACTATCCTTGCCGCTCAGGCTTGTATAAGCATGTCTAGCTCCTCCGTTGTCAGCGTCATTGTAGTGAGTCATCCAACATCCTCCGTCTTCTCATTTTGGATGCAGGCTACATTCCCATAGACGGTGCCAAAATGATCCTATCCGAAAGTAGGCAGATGGAAAGCTGGGGATGTGGTTGTTGCGCTAACTGGCTATAGAACGCGCTCCGCTCTTGATGTGCGTAGATCTTATAATCTTTTATACATGTTTCGACGAACATTCACGTATTTTATTCATGATGGATTTATACATTCTTACACTCCTTATCATGTTTACAGTTGATATGGGTTATGATAAGGGGACCCCTTTGTAGGAGAAGGGAAGAAGGATAACGAAGATGAGGAAGGCTAAAAAGGGTGAGAGGAGGGGCCGCCCGGAAAAGGTTAGACCCGGTAAAGGGGAAGTTGCTACACGCATGGAAGACAAAGACAGGTTGGATGTGACAGACCGACCGAGCATGTAGGACCGACCGAGCATGTAGGACCGGCCGAAAAGACCGACCGAGTAGGTTCGGTTGGTCGGATATAAGGATCGATCCGGTGTAAAGAAAGTTTAACCATGGGCGGTCTGAAACGTAGCAGAGTCGCCCAAGTATATGAGTTTGGTAAGCAAAGACCGATCGAGCATGGGTACTAGACCAGGCATACATGACCGACCCAACATAAAGAGTCGGCCGAATGTAAAAGTTCTTGGCCTTGTACACAATAGATAAAAATCGGACGAACGTAATATACCGATCAAGCCTATAAGCTTGGCAGGCAAAGGCGGACTGGGTTCCATAGATTGGCCGAACACAGATGCATTTAGTCTCGTATAACCCTTAACCTACAACTGCCTGAAGGAAGGGTTATCGGATAATGGTGTCTCTATAAACTCAACTGGATGATTTTGGTCAAAGATGCAGGGTCGGATGTGCTCAATAGACCGGCTGATCATATGAAGTCGGTAGGCAAAGACCGGTCGAGTATAAGAGACCGATCAAAAGTAAAAGCACTTAGCATTAAGCTATCCTGAAGGCCTACATATACCCTACCGATTAGTCTCAGTCGATAAGGTAGGATTGGCCGAATAGACTGGTCGATCGCAAAGGCCTTTAAGGGCATACAGTCGACCGAAGGAAGAGTTGAGGGGCAAGGGTGCCTTTGTACGTCCGACTGATCAATCTCGGTCGGTAAGGTATGACCACCCGGGTTCAATAGATAGGTCGAGTATAAGGAATAGATCGAACATAAAGATCTTCAACCTTACATAGTTTCTGGCATATTTATAATGAAGTCTTGGTCGGGTATAGATAACCGATCAAGTATAGAATGCTGACTGAGACTAATACAGACAGAATGTATTCCGCATATATACAAAATAAGCTTATGTGACTAATCAGGTATATGTAACAGGTTAATCATAACAATATACAATCATATGATAGCTTAATCAATTTGGTTGCAAATATCTTCTAGAATTCTCCGCAAGTATGTTAAACGACAAAGAAGGTACATTTGGGGTAAGAAAAAGATTCCTTAAACTATTATGATAGTTCTAGCTTACGTCATCTCTTAACAAACTTTAACAAACCGGGATCCACCTCATGACTGTGGAGGTTAGATGAGGTGGAATAAAAAGGGGAATCCTCTCGACTGGCAAGCTACGCAAACATACGCATTGCATCTAGATTAAACCCTAATTTTCATACTTGCTTCTTCTTCCTCTCACCGGAGACTAACTTGAGCGTCGAAGGGCTTAGCCAGGGATTCCCACTCCGGTCTTAGGTCACTAACGCTTTATCGGTCGATCTCGTTGTGTGCAGGGAGACGAGATCATCTCATCCACCGGATTGCAGAGTTTTCACTGATCCCCGGAGTCACTTCACCGGAGTTCCCTTTTGTGAAGGTATCATTCATAAGATCTGTTTTGGTTTTCTCGGACCGATTGCCTTATATTCGAACGTCAGTGAGGTCCGCTGTGGTTTTCTTGGATCCTCTCTTATTCTTCCATATCAAAATTTGCAATCGCCCATCGTTGCTCAGTGCTTCATCTCGCAAGCTCTCAGACAGGATCAAATTTGGCGTCGTCTGTGGGAATTCTATTACCTGAATCTGAGACTACGTGATGGAGGACACTGGAAAACCTAACACTATTACTCTGACCCAAGAAGACTTGGACTTGCACTCTTGATCTAATTGACTATTCTGACTCAGACTATGCCGGATGCAAGCTAGATAGAAAAAGTACAAGTGGTAGCTGTCAATTTCTAGGTCAGTGCCTAGTAAGTTGGTCAAGTAGAAAGCAACATTGTGTTGCTCTATCAACCACTGAAGCTAAGTACATAGCCCTAGGAGAATGTGCATCTCAACTATTATGGATGATGTATACCCTAAAAGACTACCAATTAAAATATCATAACACTAAAATTTTAATTGACAACATAAGTTCAATTAATCTAACCAAAAACTCAATTCACCACTCAAGAACTAAACACATAGAAGTAAAACACCATTTTGTAAGGGATCACGTAGCTAGGGGTGATATTATACTTAATTATGTTGAGTCCAAATCAAGCCTAGCTGACATATTCACAAAGCCCTTACCTGAACTTGAGTTCAGTACACTTAAAAGACAAATAGGAATGTGTTTTGTACAATAGACCTTATGTTCCTTATCTTTAATCAGCTTGGTTCTTGTATCATTCAAAATCTTAGGAAAAATAATGTTTTCAAAATCTCAATTTTACTAGAGTTTCAAAATTTTGGATTTAGCCTAGGCAGTCCCCCTAGATATCATGTTCCCCTAGATTTTAGCCAGAGCATCTCACAAGCACACCAGACATAACTTGTTTGTGTTTGAAAAACTTAGAATGACGTGAGATGTATAGGGTACAGCTTAGACTTCAGAATGCTTATTTTTGTGCATCACAGTAAGTCTGAGCGTTAAAAACTAATCTTACATTAATCAAATTAAGTCATCCAAACCTAGTCAAATCTAACTGGAACAATTGACTTAATTTGACTAACCAAGTGAAAGTTGTTGCTCTCTAAGTAATCAGCTAGTAGCTAATTGGTTAGACATGTGGACAAGAAAATTAAGTGTTTAATTCTAATATCTTTAAGTTACTCATGCTTGGACTTTAGGGGTTCCTAAAATTATGTGAACATGGCCTTAGCTACAACTTCACAAATTTATCTCTTCTTAAAGCACTTTTTAAATTCAGCATTTTTTCGGTTCAAAATCAAAGCTAAGTACTTTTCAACATTAGCTATATTTTCTAACAACATTTTCAAAGTTACTTCAACTTTTGCTAAAAGCATCTTTTCAAATTTAAACCATTTTTTAAAGGATTTTTCAAAATTCAATGTTTACAACTAAGTGTTTTTCAAAAAGGTTGCTAAACATTTTAGCTAAATGACTTCTATAGCCGTTTCCAAAATTAGCTAAGCTAAATATTTTTCTCAAAAGTCTTTTTCGAATTAAATTAAGTACTTTTTAGAAAATGCCCTCAAATGGAATTAAGTATTTTTTTCTCAAGTTTAGCTAAACTCTTCTCAAAATAATTTACCTAAGTACTTCGAATTTACAAGATCTAAGCTAACTTGTCTCAAAAAAGGCTTCTCAAAAGTTATATTTTCGAATGCTGCTAAGTTATTTTCCTTAGTTAAAGCTATTTTTCAAACTTAATCTTTTAAAGCTATCTTAAAAGATCTCTTGTGAATCCTTAAATATTTACTTAGCTAAACGTTTTACAAGACTATTAATTTCAAAAAGCTAAGTCTTTATCCCTCTATTAATATTAAGGTCGTTATCTTTTCTAAACATTCTTTTGAAAAGTTAAAGATAAGGCCCTTGATTCCCTGTTACCTTCTTGTTTATTTTGATGTATGACAAAGGGGGAGAGTAGGAAAATTCAAAAAAAATTCAAAGCAGAACTTAAAATTAGTAGGAAAATTCAAAGCAGAACTTAAAATTTAAATTATTCAAATTAAAGGGCTCTTATTAAGGGGGAGCCTTACATCGTTAAAGGCTTAAGTTTGTTTCATTTATTTACTTAAGTCTGCTTATGCGTCTTACTTAAACTTTGAAGATCATTATTGTATTTTTTTACTTAACTTTGAATTTCGGTTGTCATAATTAAAAAGGGGGAGATTGTTGGTACAAGAAGCATCCAAGGATCGAACCCGAGTTTTGATAATGACAAAGGGTTCAAAGTTAAGATTAATTATTATCTAACGTACTTGAATAAGTGTTTCAAGAAAGTCCTAACCGCGATTAGGCAGGAGAAAATCCTAAGGGGTGGTAACCTTAGGTTCTAGGGGGCGGTAACCCTAGGTGAAGGAAAACCATAAGGGGCGACAACCTTAGGTCGTAGGGGGTGGTAACCCTAGGTGGAGGAAAATCCTAAAGGGGGGTAACCTTAGATCTTAGGGGGTGGTAACCCTAGGTGGAGAAAACCCTAGGGGGTGGTAACTTTAGGTCCTAGGGGGTGGTAACCCTAGGCAAAAAGTCCAGTCAGTCTGGAGGACCGGACTGACATAAAGTAATCTCTCCTGAGGGGAGTAGGTGAGGACGCGTTCCCTGTAGAGGGAACAATAGGCGTCGGGTCGACCTAGGGTTTTCAGACGGAGATCTGAAGTCAAACTCGGACAGTCCGACGACTGTCAAATACTACTTTTACTATACTCTATGTGTGCTAACTTTGTCCTGTAGGGTATGTGTGTGTTTTGTGAACTAACATGCTTTGCAGGGACAAATGAGCAAGGCCAGCCTCGGATGAACAGTGTCCGAAGCGCCTCCATGGAGCTTGGAGGCGCCTCGGGGTGCAAAGGAGTTGAAGTCTGTGTGACAGAGCTGGAGATGCCTTGGACTGAGCTAGAGGCGCCATGGATCGCAGCTTGGAGGCGCCTTGGACCAGCTTAGAGGCGCCTTCAAGTAGATCAGAGGAGAAGATTTCAGCGTTGATCCATGCGGCTGACTTGGCTGCTTTGAGGCGCCTCCAGCAATGCATAAAAGGAGCTCTCGAGGCAATAATCAGAAAATGAATTAAAAGCTTTCCTTCTCTTGTGTTCTACTCAAGAATTGCTTCCGAAGTACTGTAGCGACATCCCGACGACCCGGAGCTTCAGTTTCGATTTTGTTGTTGTCGGTATAAAGTTTCTTTCAGTTCATAATTGTATTTAGCTTGTAATACTTTTCAAGATTATAGTTGTTCCTCAACGTAAACGCTCAACGAGCGTGGGTCTTGGAGTAGGAGTTGTCACAGGCTCCGAACCAAGTAAACAACTTGTGTTTGTGTGTTGCGTTCTTTACTATTTCCGCTGCATTTATTCAAACGTTTTTTCGATTACGAAACACGTGAAAGTCACGAGCGCTATTCACCCCCATCTAGCGCGATCTCGATCTAACAACAAGCTTACCATAGTCGCATTCAGAGAGTGTTCATCCGCACTTACTGATACGATCAATCCTTTTGACTGTTCTTAAGCCTTCAACCAGGATCTGGCTAAAGGACCGTTTAATTTTAACATCCCATATGACGATGAAATAGTGGCCTCCATCCCTTGTTGAGTGGACAATACATAAGATTGTCTAAAAAAGCAAGGAAGACCAGTCGAAGAGCTGGGCCTTGAAGGAAGAGCGATGGAAGTCCTATGGGACCTTGATCGAATGGATTTAGGGTGAGCGGGCCGAGGTTCCCATACTTTCTCGACCAGCCCTGGATCTCTCATGACTACTGAGCGTATAGATGTGCAACCGACCATCCTTGTATCAGAAGTTTGTTCAGAACCTGAGGTAATTGATAAAATGCCTAAAACTTACGGTGAAATCAACTGAGTAGGTATTGGCTCGATTGACCGGATATCTAGGGCAATCACAGAAGAGGCAGGTATAAGAAGGGCCAGCTTTATCATAGCAATTCTAGAATGGGATTGACGGAGTTTTTGATATCTAAACTCTTTACCTCAAGTAGAAGAAGACTTGGTCATATCAAAAGGAGTCCGTTCAGTGGTTGGTTACTCAGGTAGTTCCAAACTCAAATTCCCCGACTGGGGCGTTTTGCACTTGAATGTGAGGGGAGTATCTGAATTAGAAGAGCTAGAAGAAGAGATTTCATTGGGAGGATCTAGTGGGTGGGGGGGGGGGGGGGGGGGGGGGCAAACAACCGCCAAAGGGTGAAGCTTACCTGACTTCACGATCCTTTAGCAGGACTTTCCCTTGTTGGTTCAAAATATTTTCCTTTAGCTGAGTACTTTTGAAAAGGAAGGCTGGGGTGATAGTCTCCACTACAATAATAAGTGAATATCATGATAAAAACCTTTACAAATGATCAATAGAGAGACAGAAAGTCCTTACCAAAGATGACGCTTAACCTAAGGTTAATCGGGGTAAGCCCAAAAATGTATAACAAGTCTTCTATGGTTAGCTTAGGTAGACTAAATTTTAGATCTCTTAGTCTGTCCAGAGTGCGGATATTGCCCAAATCTAGGATGAGGGGAAGATGTCGCTGTCAAGTTATTAGACAAGGCAAAGAGGTCGGAAGTCAAATGAAAAAGTATTATCTCTCCATTCACCCTGGGCTGGATTCTATCAAATAAAGACATCTTATAACGGGTGTGGAAATGCAATAGGCTGCCTATCACTTGCTGAGGATAGAAGTAATAATGAAATAGGCAAGGAGATAAAGGAATGTCAAGTAAACGAAAAACCATAGTGGCATCACTCAGAATGCAGATGGAATTGGGGAGGATTTAATGAAGTGGAATGCCAAAATTTTGACTGACGGTGATAAAGAAATGATGAAGGGGAAAATGGAGTCTTACTATGACCTACTCCCTAAAAATAGCAACACTTTATGCAGGAGGAAGATGAGAGCTATCTTCACTGATTGGTATGACTATGTAAGAAGGTAGTCCGTAGTTGATGTTGAGGTTGTAGGCATCCACGATGGTGAACTCAGAGGAACATTGTGCATACCACTCACTATTCTCAATCATTTTAGGTAAAAGAAATAAAAAGAAAACGAGGGAAACAAATGGTGTAGAAGTAATGAAGAAGAAGAATGAGTGGAAGCAATGAAGAAGAAGCAACAAAGAATAAGAAGAATTGAGGATGCTAGGGTTCTTAAGGATTTCTTATGAAAATCCCTAAAAGTTACTTTTCAAGCAGAGCCATCGGATTACAACAATGAATAGGTGGGCTAAATTGTGGATCGCAGGATAGGAAGACGAAATAGCAGGTACGGGAAAATATGTGCATTTATAATAACGCGTGCACACGTGTCACCTGTAGAAAGCCTACAGTGGTAACTGATTCGACAGGTAGCCCTCTCGAAGAGTCGGTGCCTTTATTGAGGCTGGCCTTATTTTTTGTGCCACTGTCTCAAAGGTTCAACTAGTCTAAGATTGAAGGAGCTTCAGGGCTCACCCGGGAAGTAAATAAGTAAAATAATAGTAAGGAAGAAGTTTGGTTAAAAGCTTAACCCTGAGCGAAGTTGTACCACTACAAAAAATTAAGACATTAGGACCGAAAAATTAGCAACGGTTGATGAAGTGGTTGTAAAAGCAGACCCAATAGAATCGGTCAGGTATAATCGCTCTTAAAACCGCTTCAATTGAGGTTTTTTAAAGCGTTTAGAAAACCGTTTCTATTGGACACATATAGAGCCAGTTATAAGAACCGTTCCTATAAGTGTCTTTTAGAAGCGGTTTAGGACCACTTCTAAAGGTTACATACGACCACTTCTAAAGGGTACATACGAGATTAATAAAAATAACATGCTTGCATCTCATATTATTTTCACAATTCCAACAAACCTTTCTATTTCGGCGACCCTCTTTGTTCCAGCGACCTCTTTTCTATCGAGCATCTATGTTTCTGCGATCCTCTTTATTCTAGCGACCCATTAGATTAATTGCACCCTAGCACCATCCTTCAACATCCACATCATAAATTGCCTTTTATTTTGTTTCTCGAGGTAATTTCTTAGTTTAGTTTTCGTATGGTGACAATATTTTTATATGTTAATGGTGATAAAAATTATAATCGATTAGGGTTTAATTTGTGTTGGCCCGTAAATTTGTAAAATTTTTCAATGAATCCCTTAATTTAATTGATCTTTTTCTACAAGTTATCCGTATTATTTTTCAAGTTTATTATTGTAGTTTGCTTACAACGTATCTAGGATGCTAAGCTTCATTTACATATTTTTGTTCTCTAAGTTAAATACTATCACGGATTTCTCATAAGACCATTAGCATATATATATAGTTTTTTTTCTTTTGAAATCCTTCTGTTTATATATTTAAAATTTTATATTTAAAATCCTTCTGGGATTATTTGCTGAGCTCCACTCTCCATGAACTAAGCTATAATCACCTGGAAATCAAAATTCTGAAACTGAAGTGAAGGTATTCTGCTGGGTTTTATTTCAATAGTGACATTTTAGGAAGATGAATGCAGGAATTGAAACCTAAATTCTGATTTCTGAATGTGGTTTTTGAGAAATTGCAATTCAGGAATTAAGAAGCATGTTTACAAAATGTTGCTGCTGTTGAGTTACCTTTGTGCCAATTTGGAGGAATGTGTGCAAGAACTAAACTATGCAATTAATGAATTCCAAACATTATATGAAGCTCAATTCTAAATTCTGATTTCTTTCACATCGTCTCCTGGAATCAATAGCTTCAGCAACAGAAAAATACAGAATTTAAATTCCTTAGTTCAGTTTTTACAGTTTCAGAAAATGACAATGAGGATTTGACTACTACTTATATTTTTTTCTCAATCAGAAATATTCTCTTCCTCCTTTTCATTGCAGAATTAGCTTCGAGTTTCAGAAAATGACACTTGAAGGAATTTAAGTTTGATCATGTAGTGTTGAGTTTAAGATAGAACTTCAGCTTAAGATCAGAAATCAGAATGTAGGATTCAGAGTGCAGTTTTATTTCTGGAACTCAAGCTTGATTTCTGATCTTCAATTTCAAAATTGATAATTCAAGAGCCCTTTCAAAATTTCCAGATTTGAGAATCCAATTCAAAATGCAGATTTAGACTCAAGCCTGAAAAATTCCTGCATATTTGAACTTAAGAAACAAATTCAGCAACAGAATCCAGTAAAACAGTTTGAGAAATTTAGTTCCAGTTCTGATTTTTGGATGCCAGATTCCAGCTCCATACTTTTTCCCTTTAATGAAGATAATCTTGTGTGATCCAATTTGCTTCATGCTCCTGTTCCTTAGGCATATCAACTTACTGATTCTTAGGCATATCAATGTTTATTATCTCTTACTAATGTTTATTATATTCCGAGTCTTACTTTGAATCTTGTTTCTGTTAGTCAATTATGTGAGTCTAAATACCTAGTCTATTTTTCTTCATCCAATTATTATGTTTAGGATCCGTAATCTCAAAGGTTGATTGGGATTGGTCATAGGCAAGGACTCTATGTTTTAGATCAACTTAAAGTACCAGAAGTTATAGCTTCAAGTGTAGATTTATCATCTTTTCATTTGAGTTGTTCATCTTCTAATATTTATTTATGACACTCTCATTTAAGTCATGTTTTGACGTCTCGTTTGCAGTTTTTAGCTTCTACAGGAGTATTAAGACCTTTAAAAAGTTCTGATATTTCTGATTGTAGTGGTTATAAACTGGCCAAATTTTCTACCTTACCATTTTCTAAAAGTCTCTTTTTTTCTTCCGTTCCATTTGATCTTATCCATTCTGATGTGTGGGGGCCCTCTCCTATTCCTACGAAATGGGGTTCAAGGTATTATATTTCATTTATTGATAATTGCACTCATTACTCTTGGGTTTATCTTATGAAACATAGGTCTGATTATCTTACCATTTTCAACAACTTGAGAGCTCTTGTGAAAACTCAACATTTTTGTGTCATAAAGTGTTTTCGTTGTGATTTGGGGGGGGGGGGGGGAATACACTTCGAATCATTTTTCACAGTTACTTGCTTCTGATGGTACTATTCATCAAATCTTGTGTATAGATACTCCTGAACAGAATGGTGTGGCTGAACGAAAACATAGGCATCTTGTTAAAATAGCCCGTTTATTTTTGTTGTCTGCCAATATTCTTAGTACCTTTTGGGGGGAAGCAATCCTTACCGTTGCTCATGTGATTAATAAAATTCCAAACTCACACAATGCAGACTTGTCACCTTTTGAAAAATTATATGAGCATGCTCCTCTCTACTCCTCTTTACGTATTTTTGGTTATACTTGCTTCGTCCTTCGTCCACATGTCCAGCATAATAAATTAGCCTCTCGGTCTGCTCTTTGTGTCTTTTTGGGTTATAGTGTTAGCTAAAAAAGATATCGTTGCTTTGATCCTGTTAGTAAAAAATTGTTTGTCTCTCATCATGTTGTGTTTCTTGAACATATTCCATTCTTTTCTATTTCTGCTAGTTTACATAATATGACAAAGTCAGATCTACTTTGCATTGATCCTTTTAATACCGACACTGAGGAAGCTTCACCCACAGCTCCTACTGGTAGTGTTGGTGTAATCGACCTCCAAGGTTTTAATGTCAGACAAATATGTTTAAGTATATTTAAGTTTGTTTAAGTATGAAGCTTGATCTAGGGAAGTCCTAGTTGTATGCTAGGCAAGGGAAGTCCTAGTTGGAGGCTAGGCAAGGAGAGAAATCTCGGTATATCGTGGAAGCCAGGTGGATAGGTCTGCAGGACTTGATCCCTGGGTAGCCGAATACTGAGTCCTAGTTGTAGGCTAAGTAAGGGAAATCTCAGTATATCATGGAAGCCAGGTGGATAGGTCTGGAGGACTTGATCCCTGGGTAGCCGAATACTGAGTCTTGGTGAGTGAAGCCAAGTGGAGAAAATCCTAGGGGGTGGTAACCTTAGGTAACGAGAAGTCTTGGAGGAGTGAACTCCAAGCAAGGTTGATCGGACCAGCGGATCTCGGTAAATCTAGGTTTAGGTTTACCATTGTATTCTGTATTACTATTATTGCTGTTGGCTAATGTAGTATTGCAGGAAAAGTCTTAGTGGATCGGGCGATCAGACACTGAGCAGACAAAAGTCCAAATAGGTCTGGAGGACCAATGTTTGACAGGTAAGTTGAGGTATGCAACTGGAGGAGCGATAGTGAGGTTGGGTTCCTAAAGGGAACAACCTTAGGTCGCTGATCCAACTGAAGAAACCGGGAAGGTTTCCAAGTTGAGATCAAGACAGTTCTACTGTCTATATTACTCATGCATTATATTACTGTGCTAACCTTTGTTTTGTAGGAATATTGTTTAACTCTGTTTTGCAGATTCGGCCTGATCGATCGACCGAACAGGAGGATCGGTCGACCGAACCAGCTTGACTCAGACCAAAGATTAGTTTAGACTAAAGTGAAGCACAGTCCGATCGAAGCTTGATCGGTCGACCGAACCAGGGATCGGTCGACCAATCCAATTAGCATTAAACAACATTAAAAGAAGATCTCTTGCAGATTTCGACGAACAAGGAAAAGGCTTGTTCGGTCGAACGAAAAGATGGTTCGGTCGACTGAACCATTAAAGACTAGTAAATGCAAAAGATCGAGCCAGCTTCGGACTTCAGCCAAGAAGAAAGGGAGCGGGTTCGGTCGATCGAACAGTGGGATCGGTCGACCAAACCTCCAGTACACCTATAAAAAGTGCTCAAAGTCAGAAGCTCACTAGAATAATTCTGATTGACTCAAGTTCGTTTCTGCCTTGCTACTCGTGCTACAAGTCTTCATCAGCTCAGCAAGCTACTTCGTCCAAAAGCACCGACCGAGCCTCAACCTTCATTTATGTTAGTTAGAGCCCTAGAGCCAATCATTTGATGATTGTATTATGGACTTGTTGTATCATATTCTTATATAAATAAAGGCATTAGTTTTTGGTTATTATACTTACTTGTATTGATGCCAAATAAACTAAGTATAATAGCGTCCTTGAGTAGAAGGTTCTCACCTATATCAATCGGTTAGTTGAACCGATAGTGAGATGATATAGGGAACACTACTCTTAATCATTCCTAGTCGAGTATTAACATTCAGGGACAATGTTAATGCAATAAGACTAGTATGTAGGTCAACTCGATGACTTGATCTCACAAGTCATGGATATAGAGATATCAAGTTGACACATGGGTATGCATTGGAGAATGTATACTGAATGACCCGCCATGAGAAAGTATCGTGGATCGTTATATGAGTGTCATATACTTTCTCATGTGGCTATTAGTATGACTACTAGTCCTTGGACCTGAAGTCACCATGGATTCCTACATAAGGAGTTATGTACTTTGGTTTCGTCAAACGTCACCCGTAATTGGGTGGACTATAAAGACGATTACTGGGTATGTAACGAATTATGCAGAGGGATGTGAGTGATGTAGATGAGATCTATCCCTCCTATATGACGGGAGCGACATTGATATTCTTGATAGAGTGAGACCATGAAGTGCATGGTCATGCCCAAATGAGTCAATATGAGATATTGAGGTCATTTGATTTAGTGAGTCTACTTGGAGATCAAGATTTAGATTGATCAGAGGATAACACGGTCTATACCTCACATTGATCAATCTAGATATCGAGGATAGAAGGACACTTGTCATATATTGTAAGGAGTCACAATTAGTAGTCACAAGGTGATGTTGGATCTCAACATTCTTGTAACTTGGGTAGTAATGTTGTGTTGCTAGATACCGCTCATTACTTATGCTCCTAAATGGGTTTAGGGGCATTGCCAACGTTACAAGAACCTATAGGGTCACACACTAAGGATAATTAGATGGAGATTAGGTTCATATGATGAACCAAGAGGATTAGATTCATATGATGAATCAAATTAGATTAAGTGTAATCCTAATTTGGCTAATTGAGTTGGACTCAAGTTGATTCATGTGTTCAATGAGTCTAATTTAGATTATGACTCATTGAATCAATTTAATTAAATGAATTAGATTCATTATATTAAATTGGCTTGAATTAAATGGTTGGATTAGATCAACCATGAGAGAGATTAAGTCAAGTTTGATTTGACTTGAGAGAAAGAGGAAGAGTCAAGTTTGACTTGACTTTATGCCACATCATTTGTGACTTGGCATTAAGTGGCCAATGATGAGGTGCCACATCATCATGTTTATCACATGTGTGTGTCATCTCATGGAGGTTACAAATCTCTTTAATGACCACACTTAATGCAAAATAGGGGTTACACTTTTGTGAAAGTGGTCGACCACTTTTGTGAAGGGAATGAATTCATTTTTTTCATTCAAGTGTGTCACGCCCCGGAGGAGTCCCTGTCCGAAGAAATTTCGACAGCATCTCCCCTGTACGACGGACAATCTGAAACTTTCTACATATCCATATACCTCAGCCACATGCGGCTGGAATAACAACGATAATAAAATACAACACACAGGCATTGCACGCAATTTAATAAGAAATAAACAAATCAGTAATACCATGACTCGAAAACAACCCTACTCCACTATACTCATAAAACACAAATCCGACGATAAGATCAATTTACCTCTTCTGCCGTCTAGGCAGGCATGTAGTAAAAGCAAAATCAAACCAAATCCATCGACATCACAAAATCCATACCATATCCATACCATCAAACAAAACAAATTTAGCATAGTCTATGTAAGAAAACCAAAAGACCAATAATATCCTCGAGGTCTGCAGGGACTAGCAACTGGAACTCTCTCCTGACAGCATCAACCTAAAAAATAACAACAATGGAGGCGGGGTGAGTCCAACACTCAGCAGGTACAACTGATATGCAAAGTAGGGAAATAACATCTAGCACTAATCATGCGTACAATCTCCTGATATAAAAGGATTAAATACAACTGAAGTAAACAGGAGAAAAACTGTACTAACCAGGACCTGGATATAAGGACAAACAGTCCGAGTGGCATAGAAATCCTGTATGCATGTCAAACATAGGCGTCCAAATAATATACAGCATATAAATGCAGCAAGCACAAACACAAGCAATAAATGCATCATGCATATGATGCCAATGATGCGTCCTGGTCACCCCTGACGCCAGTCGATCATCTCACACACAATAGTGAGGCCGAGTGGGTAGGGCTGTGACAACCGTGCACTCTGTCGTCACTACTCCTGATGAGTGACCGAGTGGACGAGATGATGTCGGAGTACACCTATCCTCCTACCCCAAATCATAAATGGGGGAGCGCAATGCTCTCAACTCCCGGTACACGATGACGGGGAGGAATCCCTGCAGGCTAACACGTTGCATCACGCTACCCATGAGCGGACCAACGGAGCCAAACAAAGTCCCTGCTGCAACACACACTGCCTGAATCGACCACTAATCCATGAGTGGTGGTGTGTGCAGATCCATGTAACTGGCGATGTGCTCAACAATAATGGAGCGGACTATCGCACAGCATGCAATCATGCAAATGTCGCATGGCACTAACCACAAAATATCCTGAACTAATCCATATATATATAAAAGTGCACCATGGGTCAATGAATCAAATCAAAGGTACACTGAAGGTATAAAACCTAGGTTCTGAACATGGTGAAGCATGGTGTATCACTACCCCTATAAGCATGTATCAACAGGTAAGAAATACATGAGATGCAAAACAAGCAATCAACCAATCATGTAACAGGTATCGGGTAGTGATTAACCGAAACAAACAAGAGAACATAATTATTGCTACTTGTTAAATTCACTACTATGCATATCAAAGACATAAAGTCAAAAATACCCGCCTCCGATAAAATGATCCAAATCTGACTCCGAGATACTCGTCTCGCGTCAAAGTCCTGTGATATCAAACATACATTTTTATTTAGCTACAAATTAAACGAATAGCTAAATAAAAATCCTTAAGAACAATTTAGGGAAAAACCCTAAACCATAATCTCGACCTTCCTAAATTAAATCCAACAATTAACTAGGGTTAATTTCCTTTAACCCTAATCATAACATTAGATTAAAAATTTAAAGCTAATCCAATCTACCAATTCCCAACATAAACCTAATCAATCTACACGAAGATAAAAACCCTAAACCTTACCTAAATCCAATTCCTTGATTGTTGATCCACACACGGTTTGTTGCTGCCAGAATAGGACTGCCGGCTACTGCAATTCAAGGTAAACAACTGCTGGACAAAATAATAACAGTACCACAGTGATCAGCCCCACAAATTCAGCACAAACATTCTAATCAAAAATCCAAATACCCAAATTTGCCTTACCTAACCCGGCCCCCTTTCTCTCTGGTAGTGTCTTGTTGTTGCCAACAGTGATCAGTTGGAGACAACAACAATGGCGTCAACCACACGGCCAGCGTCTAGATCTAGTGATGGGAGCATGATCCGGCTGCACCAGTACGATCAAACTGTGGAGAAGATCGTGAGGAAGAGGAAATCAGGATTCTCGCTCAGAAGTGGTCGGCGGAGCAGGGCTAGGGCACCGCTGGAAGAGGGCTCGGGTACCAGAAAAGGGGAGGCAGCATAATGAGGCTAGGTGGCTGCGGTGGGGTAGAACTAGGGCAGATCAGGAGAGGGCTCGGTACTCCCTCTTCCGGCCAAAGCTTGCTGACGAAAGGGGGCGGCGATCCGAGTCCTCCACGGCGAGAGGCGACAACAGAGGAGAGGAAGAAGGCGTCGGTGGCAGTGATTAGGGCACGGAGTCGGCGTCGGCTTCTCCCCTTGCTCACGGCTTAAGCACGAGGGAGGGAGGAAAACCGCCGCGGCCGGCGGTTAGGGCTCGGAGAAATCGCGTCGGGCGCGCGGTACACGGGAAGGAAAATGAAGGAAAACGGCGAAGGAAAATAAGAAAAAGAATAAAAGAAAAAGAAAGAAAATCAAACATTTCCTCTTTAAAACGGGGTAGCCTAAACAGGCTTTTCCGGACCCCGTTTTCATCCCCGTTAACTCGTCCATACGAGCTCTGAAAATTTTTCAAAAATTCCGGAAAATTCCCTTATTAATATTCGCCTATTTTCGGTATTTTACAAAGTGTCATTTACATCTTCTTCTTCCTCAAGCTCTCTCCTTGCTCTCCCTCTCCTCTCTTGGCCGAACACTATCTAGGTGCTAACACACCTATTGTTTGTTCTTCTCCACCTAATTAGTTTGTGTGGATACTTCTAAAGAGTTGTCTACTTTGACAACTTGAGATCCGACATCTCCTTGGACGAGCGGGATGTGAAAAAGGGCACGCATCGAAGGTATAAAAGGTTTCCTCTTTGTAAATCTAGTGTAGATCTAGATTAGAAACTCGTACTCGTATTTTTGTTTTATTTCTTCTTCGCACGGATCTATGTGGCGGGGGTTTTGGGGTTTCCGCGACGCGAAAAAGCGATTTTCGCGGCTCGAAAAACCCAACAATTTACTACTGTCGGTATATTTTGTATTGCACTTAAATTCATATAAGATAGTAGGGTTGTTACTATCTTATATCTTTGTATCTAAATGATCTGCTTCTTTCCAAAGGATTTCGGAAAGAAGGGTTTTAGTGCTTTGCCCATCGGTGTGGTCAAGGACCACGGGCCTTCGAGTAGGAGACGAGCTAGGCTCCGAACGAAGTAAACAATCTGTCTCCCTTTTGTTGGAACCCCGAGGTGTTTTGATGTGATCAAACCAAGTTAAGTTAGGTCCTGCGTTGTTTAACCCTTGTGTCTAAGTGTGCAGGAACTTAGGAACACAGGAAGTCGAGCGGAAGACGCGGCTAGCGAGAAGGACGGCACGGGAAAGAGACGACGGGCTCGGTGCGTCCGAGGGACGAGGTGTCCGCGGAAGAGTACACCGGTGGACGAGAAGAACGTGCGCGGCGTTCGAGGGACGAGAAACCGGGAAGGAAGGCTGCTCGAGGAGAAGGCCGGAACATGGGTTCGGGTGAGCCCTATTCCGGATGGCCAAGATCACCCAAGCTAGTGGAGCCGGAACAGAAGATCCGGACCGAGACGAGCTGAACCGAAGCAGAGCGACCGGACGGAAAAAGTCAACCAGAGTTGACTTTTGGGGTCCGGGGCGCCCGGAACCATCCGGGGCGCCCGGAATGATGTTTTTGACCAGATCGAGTCAAACTCGATCTGAACGTTGGGGGATAAAGTTTTATCCCCCCAGGGCGCCCGGAACCCTTCCAGGCGCCCCGACCAAGGCTATAAATATAGCCTTGGTCCAGAAGCAAATCAATTAATCAGATCATCAAACTTGTAATTCACTTTCTCTGTGCTCTCATTTTCATTTGTGCTGTCAACGTTGTAAAGAGGCTACTCCGCCCAGAGGAGATCATCATAGTGCGCTTACATTCCTTGGATTAGCAATCTCCTGATTGCAAACCAAGTAAATCCTTTGTGTTCAGTTTAATTGTTTTTATTCAGTCTCTGTTTCTTTTAAATTACAAGTATCTATTAATTAGTTGAAATCCGAGAAAGGTTTTTGGTTTTATTTTGTAGGGCAATTCACCCCTCCCCTCTTGCCGGCCTCCAAAGGGACCTACAAGTGGTATCAGAGCAAGGACGCTTCAGGAGGACTAACCGCCGATCGAAGCAAGAAAGATGGCCGGACCAAGCATCGTTCCACCAAAATTCGAGGGGAACTTCACAGACTGGAAGCGTCGTATGGAGGTATTTCTAAAAACCGAGATTGAAATTTATTTCATTATGAAATACGGTTTTGTAGCTCCAACAAATCAGAACGGTGAAGAAAAAGAAGAAAGCAATTGGACAAAAAAAGAGCAGAATGAGTTCGTAGCAAACAGCCGTGCGGAACATCACCTGCTAAGCGTATTACCGCCTCAAGAAGTAAACCGCATCGGAAGCTACTCATCAGCTAAAGAACTTTGGAATAAGTTTCTAGAACTCCACGAAGGCACATCCGAAGCGAAGCTCGCTAGAAGGGACATCCTCCGAAACAAACTAATGAACATCCGCTTGGAGAAAGGTGAGAAAGTAGCCGGTCTACATGCAAAGGTAAAAGAACTAGTTACTGGTCTCGAGAACCTCGGTGAAAAGGTAACAAATCGGGACGCCTTACGCTACGCACTCAACGCCTTTCCCAGAACTCCAGAGTGGACGTCAATAATCGACGCCTACTACATCTCAAAGGACCTGGAGGTAAGTACATTAGAGGAATGTTTTTCCACTCTTGAATTACACGAAACTAGATGTGCAGGAACGACAAAGGATACAACCCAGACTATAGCGCTGAACACAACTCAGAAGGATGAACTCGAGTCAGACTCCGAAGACGATCAAGAAGCGCACATGGTAAGAAATTTTAAAAAATTCTTTAGGTCTAATAAATTTAAAATGCAGAATAAAAAGAATCAAAAAGGAGGAAGAAAGGTGCGATGCTACCAGTGTCAGAAGGAGGGACACATAAGAGAAGACTGCCCAGAACTCAAAAAGGACAAAAGGAAGTCTCCCAAGAAACACAACCTAAAAGCAACTTGGGATGACACTTCTTCATCTGAATCAGAAGCTCAAGAATACGCCGGGATAGCACTGATGGCAAGCTACGATGGACAAAGTATATCAGAATCGAGCAACGATGAAGAGGGAGCGACCTCGGATGAAGGCAGCGAAGCAGGGGGAGATTCAGGCTTTAAGTCTGACATGGTAAGTGAGGTATGCCTCTTACCCCCTGATCAACTTTACTCTGGCATTAAGGCAATGACTAAATCCATGTATAAATTAGAAAAAGAAAATGCCAAATTAAAAAATAAAATTTTGGAAACAAAAGGAATTTTAGCAAAATAATGTCTTACAGAGGATTTTGATAGATTGAAAATTGAAAATGAAAAACTAAAAGAAGAAATAGAAAGATTGAAAAAATATAAAAGTTCAAATATTTCTACTTTTAGAAATTATAGAGGTTTAAATTGGTACTATAGATTTCATCAAAGTCAAATTAGAAATATATCAAAAATCTATGTACCTAGGAAATACTTGGTTAACCCTGTAGGTAGGAACCTCTACTGGGTTCCAAAAACCTGTTTAATTTAAAATTAGACTTAGCATTTTCAGCAAGGAAATTAAACGACTAATTTCATTATAAGGCTTTGTCTAAGGAAGTGGTTGTTGCTCCAATAACCAAGAAGGCCTAGTGCCTCGCCACGACCTGGAAGCCAAGTATCGAAATGAAAAGTTTAATTGACTAACTGAAAAAGCATTAATTTAACTTACCTAATGCTTTAAAAGAGTTATTCAATTTGTGTTAGAAAATATTTAAAATTAATTTTAAAAAAAAAAAAATTTTAATTGACTTAGAAAATTTCTGAAAATTATTGACTTAGATATTTTTTTAAATTAACTTATAAATTTTTCTATGAATATTGGCTTAGACATTTTCCTTTGAAAATTGTCTTAGAAATCTTTTATGAAACTAAATAAAAGATATTCTGAATATTGACTTAGATTTTTTAAACTAAATATTCTCTTGTGAAACATTGTCTTAGAAAGTTTTATGAAAATTCACTTAAATTTTTTTTACCTTAGACTTGTTTAAAGAATCCCTATTTTTAATGTGATCAAAGGGGGAGAAGTATGTTAAGTCTAGGGGGAGGTAGATAAACTTTTTATGAAATATCTTAACTTGTTTTTATTACCCCTATTACAAATAAATTGTTTTTATTGCATCTGTTTTTCCCTAGCTTAACCTGGGTTGCTCACATCAAAAAGGGGGAGATTGTTGGAACCCCGAGGTGTTTTGATGTGATCAAACCAAGTTAAGTTAGGTCCTGCGTTGTTTAACCCTTGTGTCTAAGTGTGCAGGAACTTAGGAACACAGGAAGTCGAGCGGAAGACGCGGCTAGCGAGAAGGACGGCACGGGAAAGAGCCGACGGGCTCGGTGCGTCCGAGGGACGAGGTGTCCGCGGAAGAGTACACCGGTGGACGAGAAGAACGTGCGCGGCGTTCGAGGGACGAGAAACCGGGAAGGAAGGCTGCTCGAGGAGAAGGCCGGAACATGGGTTCGGGTGAGCCCTATTCCGGATGGCCAAGATCACCCAAGCTAGTGGAGCCGGAACAGAAGATCCGGACCGAGACGAGCTGAACCGAAGCAGAGCGACCGGACGGAAAAAGTCAACCAGAGTTGACTTTTGGGGTCCGGGGCGCCCGGAACCATCCGGGGCGCCCGGAATGTGGCTTTTGACCAGATCGAGTCAAACTCGATCTGAACGTTGGGGGATAAAGTTTTATCCCCCCAGGGCGCCCGGAACCCTTCCAGGCGCCCCGACCAAGGCTATAAATATAGCCTTGGTCCAGAAGCAAATCAATTAATCAGATCATCAAACTTGTAATTCACTTTCTCTGTGCTCTCATTTTCATTTGTGCTGTCAACGTTGTAAAGAGGCTACTCCGCCCAGAGGAGATCATCATAGTGCGCTTACATTCCTTGGATTAGCAATCTCCTGATTGCAAACCAAGTAAATCCTTTGTGTTCAGTTTAATTGTTTTTATTCAGTCTCTATTTCTTTTAAATTACAAGTATCTATTAATTAGTTGAAATCCGAGAAAGGTTTTTGGTTTTATTTTGTAGGGCAATTCACCCCTCCCCTCTTGCCGGCCTCCAAAGGGACCTACACCTTTTACTTTCCGTTTTGCACGACTTTGATTTAAAAGATAAAGAAAAGTTTTAAAAAGACGCAATATTCACCCCCCCCCCCTCCCCCCTCTATCACTCTAAATCGATCTATCAGGTAGCTCAACTGAATCTGGTACTTTGGTTCCTGAGATATCCGCTCCACATACTCCTCCTTCTGCCACTACCCAATCATCTCCTGAGGTTGCGGATGATCCTTCTCTCAACCGTTGTCAATCCACTCGTGTTCGTAAGTCTACTAAACTGCTAGATTTTGCTTACTGTTGTTATTCTCATTCTTTTGCTTCATTTATTGCATCTATTCATTGTCTTTCTGAGCCCGTATCCTATAGAGAAGTTGTTTGTAATCCACTTTGGTAGAGTGCTATGGCTAAGGAACTAACTACTTTGCATCAGAGTTATACATGAGATTTGGTTCCATTGCCACCAGGGAAATATACTATTGGTTCTCATTGGGTATATAAAATCAAAACTAAATCTGATGGATCTATCGAATGATACAAAGCTCGTCTTGTTATTCTCAGTAGTATGACATGGATTATGAGGAAATATTTGCTCCTATTACAAAAATAATGACTGTTCGTACTCTGATTGTTGTTGCTTCTGTTTGTCGATGGAGAATATCTTAGATGGATGTCAAGAATGCATTTCTAAATGGTGATCTTCATGAAGAAGTTTATATGACACCTCCTCCTGGTATTTCATACCAACCTGGTGAAGTTTGCAGGCTTCGTAAAGCGTTTTATGGTCTCAAACAAGCACCTCGTGCTTGGTTTGAGAAGTTCTCTATAGTTATTATTTTGTTTGGTTTTCATCCTAGTAATCATGATTCAACATTGTTTGTCAGATGTATGAGTGCAGGTCATATTCTTTTATCATTATATGTTGATGGCATGATTATTACTGGTGATGATTCTGATGGAATTATTTCCTTGAAGTCTGAGTTGGCTCATTGTTTTGCTATGAAAGACTTGGGTATACTACGCTACTTTCTGGGCATTGAGGTTGCTTATTCCCCGAAAGGTTATCTTTTATCTTAGTCAAAGTATATATCTGATCTGTTTGAGCGTACTTGTCTTACTGATAATAGAGTTGTTAATGTTGGTCCCCGTGGGTGTTTTGATGTGATCAACCAAGTTGGTTAGGTCCTGCTTTATGTTTGATCCCTGTGTCTGAGTGTGCAGGAGCTTAGGAGCACAGGAAGTCGAGCGAAAGACGCAGCTAGCGAGAAGGACGGCACGGGAAGGGAGCCGACGGGCTCGGTGCGTCCGAAGGACGAGACAGCTGCGGAAGAGTACTCCGGTGGACGAGAAGAACGTGCGCGGCGTTCGAGGGATAAGAAGCCGGACGAAAGCCTGCTCGAGGAGAAGGCCGGAAATTGGGTTCGGGTGAGCCCTATTTCGGTTGGCCGGAATCACCCAAAGGAACGAGACTTCGGAAGACGAAGCAAAGAAGCAACCAAGCTAAAAAAGCTGCCAGCCAGCTTGGAGGCGCCTCCATCTTGAGGGTGCCTTCAACCCCTGTTGAAGGCGCCTCGGACCCGGCAGAATTGAACGTTAAGCTTTTGGATAATGTTTTATCCACCCACTCGATGGAGGCGCCTTGGACCCCTGTTGGAGGCGCCCTGGACCCTTGAGATCAGATTTCCAGAGGTTATTTAAAGGCCCCTGGAGTTAGGAATTCTATATCGATTATTCATTCAACTCTGTAACAACTTCCTAGCAATAGTTCTGAGCCGTTAGTGTGTAAAAGGCTTCTCCGCCTTCAGCAAAGGAGATTTTTCTAATACGCTCTTCTTACTGCCCTGGATTAACAACCCTCTTAGTTGTAACCAGGTTAAATTCCTATCTTGTTATTTCTTTATTGCTTTATCATTTTATTTACTATTGCACTAGTTGAGTTGAAAGAACGAGGAGGGTATAATTTTTATTTGCTGGCAATTCACCCCCCTCTTGCCGGCCTCCGCTGCATCTACAATTAGTATCAGAGCCAGGTTACCTCAGAAGGACTAACCGCCGACTGAAGCACAACGATCAAGACGATGGCCGGAGCAAATATTCATCCTCCAAAGTTCGAAGGAGATTTCTCCACATGGAAGCGAAAAATGGAGGTATTTTTTAAAATTGAATTTGATATACTTTTAATTATGAAATATGGATATGCAGCGCCGAAAGATAAAGAAGAAAACACGTGGAGCAAAAAGGAGCAAGGCGATTTTGTCGCCAACGGAAAGGCTGAGTTCCACCTGCTCAACGTTCTGCCACCTCAGGAGGTAAATCGGATCGGAAGCTACGACTCCGCGAAAGATCTCTGGAAAATTCCTGGAGCTTCATGAAGGTACCTCCAGCGCGACATCCTCCGGACCCAGTTGACGAACCTCCGGATGAACCAAGGCGAAAAGGTAGCGCAACTCCAAGCAAGGATTAAAGAGCTGATCACGCAATTAAGCAACCTTGGAGAAGAAGTAAAGAACCTGGACTCGATCCGGTACGCGCTCAACGCCTTCCCTAGAACTCCAGAGTGGGCCTCCTTAGTAGATACGTACTACATCTCTAAGGACTTCGAGGTAAGTACTCTAGAACAACTGTTTTCTACTTTTGAACTTCACGAATCTCGAGTTGCAGAACCCAATGGAGTAGAAAAGACTAGTCAGAACATTGCCTTAAAGGCAAGAATAAACGATTTTGACTCCGAAGCCTCGGTCGACGAATTCGAAGCGACACTACTAGTAAGACGCTTCAATAAATTTTTTAAATCTAATAAATTTAGATCGCAGACAAAGAGGCATCAGCAAAGAAAAAGGACGGTCCGTTGCTACAACTGCAACGAAGAAGGGCACATCAAAGATGACTGCTCAGACTTGAAGAAAAAGGGGAAAGAGAAGGAAAAGTCAAAGTGCAAGAAACCAGAATCCTCCAAGCACAAGAATCTGAAGGTCACCTGGTCAGATTCGTCTTCTTCCGAATCAGACATCGAAGTCTTCTCCGGATTAGCACTGG
This sequence comes from Zingiber officinale, assembly GCF_018446385.1. Lineage (NCBI taxonomy): Eukaryota > Viridiplantae > Streptophyta > Magnoliopsida > Zingiberales > Zingiberaceae > Zingiber > Zingiber officinale. The sequence goes on from NC_056004.1 coordinate 19,855,159, forward strand.
CAGCCAACCATCTTCCTGAAGATGACTCAAGTTCAGAGATGAGCATAGATTAAGGGGGAGGATCATCAGAAGAAGAAAGCGACGATGAAGGGGGAGAATCACCGAGTCAGGTAAGTAAGGTACGTAACCTAACCCCGACTCAGTCCTTTCAATTTATTAAATGTCTTTCTAGAGATTTATTCAAATTAGAAAAAGAAAATGCTGAATTGAAATTAAACTTAGCAAAAGCATGTCCACTAGAAATATATGATAATCTAAAATTAGAAAATGAAAAATTAAAAGTTGAAATTAAGAAATTGAAAGATAATGATGCATGCCTAAATAGATTTCCAAAATCAAAAGTTAGAATTTATGGAAAATTGAATTGGTACATTAGAAAACATCAGGGTCAACTTAGAAGAGTGTCCAAGAACTATGTACCCTCTAAATTTTTGAATAACCCTGTAGGAAGGAACCTCTATTGGATTCTGAAATCTGTGCTAAATTAATTTATTTAATTAAAAGCTTACAGTGAGAAAATTAAACTTTGAGTTTCTTTATGGAAGCTTTGTCTAAGGAAGTGGTTGTTGCTCCAATAACCAAGAAGGCCTAGTGCCTCGCCACGACCTGGAAGCCGAAATATCGAAATAAAAATATTTAATTAACTTCCTGATAAAAGCATTCAAATTAGAATTAAAAAATGCTTTGAAAAGTTTTTAACATTTCCTTGAAAATTTTACTTAAGTTTTTAAAAAAAAAAATCAATTTTTTGACTTAGAAATTATTTTGAAAAATTCAAACAAATCATTTTAGTTAGAATTCTTTTGTCACTTAGAAATTTTACTTAAATTTTTTTCAAAAATTTCATCTTAAATTAGGAACTTATCTAACTTAAAAATTTTTTGCTAAAAGTTTTTCTCTGTTACCCCGTTTTTGCTGTGATCAAAGGGGAAGAGAGAAGTACAAGTTTAGGGGGAGAGAATTTTTTTTATTAAAATATTTTTAAAAAATTCTGGTTAACTCTTAATTTAGTAGTTGCAATTTTATTTATTGTAAACTGATGTTTAACATGTTAGTTTAGTGATTTTCTTTTAAAATTACTTTTCTATCTATTTTTACCCTAACTTGAACTTGGGTTAATGCACATCAAAAAGGGGGAGATTGTTGGTCCCCGTGGGTGTTTTGATGTGATCAACCAAGTTGGTTAGCTAGGTCCTGCTTTGTGTTTGATCCCTATGTCTGAGTATGCAGGAGCTTAGGAGCGCAGGAAGTCGAGCGGAAGACGCAGCTAGCGAGAAGGACGACACAGGAAGGGACCCGACGGGCTCGGTGCGTCCGAAGGACGAGACAGCTGCGGAAGAGTACTCCGGTGGACGAGAAAAATGTGCGCGGCGTTCGAGGGACGAGAAGCCGAATGGAAGCCTGCTCGAGGAGAAGGCCAGAAATTGGGTTCGGGTGAGCCCTATTTCGGTTGGCCGAAATCACCCAAAAGAACGAGACTTCGGAAGACGAAGCAAAGAAGCAACCAAGCTGGAAAAGCTGCCAGCCAACTTGGAGGCGCCTCCAGCTTGAGGGCGCCTTCAACCCCTGTTGAAGGCGCCTCGGACCCGGCAGAATTGAACGTTGAGCTTTTGGATAATGTTTTATCCACCCACTCGATGGAGGCGCCTTGGACCCCTGTTGGAGGCGCCCTGGACCCTTGAGATCAGATTTCCAGAGGTTATTTAAAGGCCCCTGGAGTTAGGAATTCTATATCGATTATTCATTCAACTCTGTAATAACTTTCTAGTAATAGTTCTGAGCCGTTAGTGTGTAAAAGGCTTCTCCGCCTTCAGCAAAGGAGATTTTTCTACTGCGCTCTTCTTACTGCCCTAGATTAACAACTCTCTTGGTTGTAACCAAGTTAAATTCCTGTCTTCTTATTTCTTTATTGCTTTATCATTTTATTTACTATTGCACTAGTTGAGTTGAAAGCACGAGGAGGGTATAATTTTTATTTGCAGGCAATTCACCCCCCTCTTGCCGGCCTCCGCTGCATCTACAGTTAATACTCCTATTGAGACTAATATTCGATATTCTCTATCTAATGGATCACCTTTGTCGGATCCTAGTTTGTACAGAACTATTGTTGGAAGCTTGGTTTATCTCACTGTGACTCGTCCAGATATTACGTATGTTGTTCATGTGGTAGTTAATTTGTCGCTACACGAACTACAGTTCATTGGGTTGTTGTTCTTCGTATTCTCGGATATCTTTGGGGCACTCAATTTCAAAGCCTTTTATTTCCTTCTACTTCATCTCTTGAGATGCGTGCATACTTTGATGCGTATTAGGCTGATGATCCTACAGATCGCAAATCTATCACTGACTTCTGTATTTTTCTTGGTGATTCCCTCATTTCTTGGAAGAGTAAAAAGCAAGATGTTATTTCTAGATCTTCCACAGAAGTTGAGTATCGTGCCATGACCTCAACTACTTATGAGATAGTTTGGTTGCGTTGCTTGCTTGCGGATATGAGTGTCTCTTTTCATCAACCTACTCTGTTCTATTGTGATAATCAGAGTGTTATTCAAATTATACACAATTCAGTTTTTCATGAGCGGACAAAATATTTTGAAATTGATTATCATATTACTCGTCACCATTTTCAGATTGACACCATTACATTGTCTTTTGTTCCTTCAAAGCTACAGATTGTTGATATGTTTATCAAGGCACATTCTGCTTCATGTTTTCATTTTTTATCTAACAAACTCTCAATGTTTCTAGCTATAACATCGTGAGTTTGAGGGAGATGTTAGATTATATATTTATTTGTTTATAGCTTTTAGGGTAATTTAGACTTTTTTTTATAAGATTTCTTAACTTAACTATATAAGACCTTATACTCTGTATTTCTATAAATCAATTTTAGATTCAATAATATAATTAATTTTTTCCTTCTCTTAATTTTTAAACATTCGATTGTAATTATGATTGTATAGAAATTATTTGTTTGAGGATTTTATACTATCATTTAAGGTATGTGCGATTGGCACAATTTGAGAATGACAGGACAATATCCTTCATACCACCTGATGGGTGGGTCTTTTGACCTAATGACATACAGACTCAGCACTCAGGTTATGGTGAATTGTTTCTGTTACTCGGAAAGAAAATTGTGAATGTTTAGGCTTCCCTGTATTATAGATTATTTATTTTATCTGTATAGGCGTTGCCCACATCATTCAGGTAAAACCTCCACTGTGGGTGGAGGCTCAAGTTGAGAGGCACTCAAGAAGCCGCGTAAAGATCACAATTAAGGCAAGAAGTCAGTTCAAGGAAGAAGGTGCTGGCTCACTGACCTTTGTGAATTATCATATAGATGATCACACCTTCTATTCTGCATTTTACATATGAGAGTTCATCGTGTTCATTTTTGAGAAATTTCGATCACCACTACCTTGCCATACAGCACTGCCACAAATGTGGAAATTGAGTTGCCTGTGCCTTCAGATGCCACCAATCCCAACATTCGGACATCCATGGGTTCTGCTTCATATGCTCCAGAAAATGATGCATTGGTCTGGAAAGTAAAATCTTTTCCTGGTGGCAAGGTTTGACGCAATTTTTTTTTTCTGGATAAAGTTAATGATGCCTCTAATTACTGTGAAGTTCATGTACATGTTTTCATGACCACACTGGTATTCTCCTCTGTACTTAGGAATACATGTGTAGGGCAGAATTTAGTCTTCCCAGTATCACCGCGGAGGAGGCGACTCCAGAGAAAAAAGCTCCCATACGTGTGAAGTTTGAGATCCCATATTTCTCGTGTCTGGTATGCAGGTACTTTTCTCCTTCACAATAACTTTATTGGATTATGTTAACCTACGGTTAATGCATCATTGTCATCGATTGTTTAGGTTCGTTACCTTAAAATTATCGAGAAGAGTGGATACCAAGCTCTACCTTGGGTGAGATACATCACAATGGCGGGAGAATATGAACTGAGGCTCATCTAATTAAGAACGCCCAACTGCTTGCCGTTCGGCACTTGCATTCAAGATTTCAAGCTTTTTGTAAGGATTAAAAGCTTGTTCAAAATGTTCTTGTATTAATGAAGTAAACGGCGGAAATTTTTCCACCGTTAAAATTTTTTCTTAATTTTGTTTTCTACTCTTCCAAGTAAACAGAGCCTAAGTGTGTGTAGGGGGGAGGACATCGATATACTTGGGGAATGACATATATTACCCATCAGTCATACTATCCATGCAGAAAGATACACCTCAAGGATTACATTAGACTCTAGAATTACATAGGACTTTAGAGATGTACTCACTTTGGGAACAATATTGATTAAGAACATCTTGTAATAAATTACATAAGACTTCAGCAATGCAATCACTTTGAGAAAAATCCCTAATCGAGAATATTCTTGAACAAATTACATAGGACTTCAGAGATGTGAGATTACACAGGATTTTAGTTGTGCACTCATTTTGGGAATATCTCTAATTGAGAATATCGATCGATGTAACAGGTCAGATTATGGGAAGATCCTCTATTAGAGGTAGATGGGACTCATGGCGAACTGTCGGACTATGTTAGAGGTACTACTATCGACGTTGTTGCCCGTGGCACTGACATAACTCCGTCGATTCTATTGGTCTCGGTTGATGTGGTGGCCCACGCGCCTCACTAGTATAAAAGAGTAGGTGAACATCGACAAGGGTGAGAGCTCTCTCTGTCTCTCACACGCACCAGCACTCGCTTACCTTTCGTTCTTTTCCTTTCAACCTAGTGTTGAGTTGACCGTCAAAGGGGCCATGTCAACCTTTCGTTCTAGAGTCTAAGGATTAAAAGCTTGTTCAAAATGTCCTTTCCCTTCATGTCAGTAAATAAAATGTTCTTGTATTCGACAATCTCTTTTTACAATTGTTCAACAAATTCATGTCAAAAGAAAAGGAAAGAAAAAAGGTAGCCACAAAAACTACGTTGTGGCACAGCTGTGTGCTAAATACATACATAAAACAGCTAGCCTCAAAGTCTTCCCTTCTGTCAAGACATGCAAACGGTCAGAGTCAGAGAGCAGCTTTTCCCGGGCGATAGCAGAGCGTCTCCTCCCATATCATCTCTCTGATCTTGTCTTCCCCGAGATCATCATCGAAGCCAAGATCAATGGGGCCCTTGGCAGCGGGGTCGAGCAGAGGGTCATACAACTGAGCCATATAAGGGTGCTTTAATGCCTCCGTAGCATTGATTCTCTTTGCCGGATTAAAAACGAGCAGCTTCTTCAGCAAGTCGACGGCCAGTGGATTGGCATCGGGGAACATACTGGCGAAGGGAACGCCTGGACTATCCGGGAGCGAGTCGATGTAGTCTCGAATTGGCTGGTAAGTGACGAAGTCGAAATCATCAGCATCATGGTTAACGCCGAGAGTGTTGAGAATGAGCTCGAGCTGGTGGGCACTGTCAGTGCCCGGAAAGAGAGGTTTGCGCCCGAGTATCGCAGCGAAGATGCATCCAACTGACCACATATCAATGGCAGCGTCGTAGCTATCAGAGCAAACGAGCAACTCCGGCGCACGATACCAACGCGTGACGACGTAGCCGTTCATTCCTTCACCCCTCGGACTTTTAGTGCGAGCCAGTCCGAAATCGCCAATCTTAAGTTCACAATCACTGTTGACCAGAAGGTTCCCTGGCTTCAAGTCCCTGTGAATTACGTTCGCCGAGTGGAGATACTTCAGTCCTCGAAGCAACTGCATGCACAAATAATAATTAAATTCATTGTACCTTAGGCAACATGCATGTAATTAATATTGAATGTGATTCTTCTACTTTAATTTCGTTGTTATATAATTCATACCTGAAAAATGAAGCATTGACACTGTTCGTCGGAAAGTGGCTGAGGTGATCTGATGATTCGCTCCAGATCAGTATCCATGAGCTCAAAGACAAGATAAACGTCGACGAATGATCTCTTGGTGGAAGGCAGCATGATATCCTTCATCTCAATGACGTTTTCGTGCTTGATTTTCCCCAAAAGCTTCATCTCCCGAAGAGTCCTCAGCGCATCGATGCGATCTTCGAAGACATTCCTTATTTTCTTAATGGCGACTTTCTCGCTTGTTTCGCGGTTGATGGATGAGCAAACGACGCCATAAGCGCCTTCTCCAAGGAGCTTCATAGGCGCATACTTGGCATCGATCTCGAAAAGTGTGTTTGAGATGGTGTAAGATCTCATTTCTTCTTTGTTCCCGAAATCGGCGGGGAGATTATTTGAAAGCATAGCCATGGCCTGTAATCCAATTAAAACAACAAAATATTAGCAGAAATTAAGTCAGAGATTAGGGTTTTCAAGAATATATATAATTAAAGTCGAACGACTTTAATTCAAGTCATAGATATAATTAAAGTCGAACGACTAGGGTTTTCAAGAATATATACCAAGAACACCAAGAAATAACAGAACAAGAACACGTGATGATCCAAGAACTGGATTATTCTTTTCTTTTTAACATTCGTTGCGTTCTCTGGATCTCTTTTTACATATGCCTTTCCAAAGAACGGAACAAGAAACATGATCGATGATGGGGAGGATCAAGAATACGATTGAAACGCTCAAATCGCATGTTTCTTTAACTAGTAACGCACACACATCTGTCTCATGGCAAGGAGAGTAGTCGACTTACTGGTTACGGCGGCTGCGAGTCGTCGGGATGGTCCGACCGTGGGCAGGAAGACAAGTGGAACGGCGGCGGCGGCGGCGATGGAGTCGAATGGATTCGATTGCATGTGTTTAAATAGGCTTCGTTTCCGAACTCCACTTTCAGTGACCGCGACATTTTTTAAATTTTATAATTTTTTTATTAACTTTTTTTTTGTACTTTTAAATTTTTTTAAATTTTTTTTTAAAAAAATTACATAGATAAATTTAGGAGATTATAAAATGAATTTTTTCAAATGAGTTTTTAGGGTCATCATTTTTATATGAAATACTTAATTAAATAATTAAGTTTATTTATTGATTTGGTTCAGTTAAATTTAGTTTGATTAAAAATTTATTATTATTTACTTTAATGTAGGATTTAAGGTTTAAAATTACGGCGCGCCTTTCCTTTGGTAATGATTGTAAATTAAATATTCTTTATAAGCTATATATTAGTAGAGATTCAAATTCATTTAATTACTCTAATTTTTTCTATATTTATAATGCAAATTTAAACTATAAAATTTTAATTATTTTTAATAAAAAAATATTTATAACCCTATATTATGGATGAATAACTCGTAATGAGAATCAATGCTAAATTTACAATTGAATAATAAAAAATTAATATATATGAATTTTATTGATATGGACTTTTATTAATTATAAAGTAATATGATAATTAATTTTATAATAAAATTGACACATTAAATATCATTTTAAACTTCATATGTTAAAAAAACATGATTTCAATTTTAATTTTGAATCACATTTACTTCGTGATAAGTCACTAAACAAAATTTATAATATTGAAATAATAAATTTGAATAAGTTAAACCACTTTTCCCTCTACACTTTTAACATTTTCTCAAGGTTTGAAATTTCGCCATGGTAAACCATCTACGAATATGAGCTCCCCACACCGCGGAGCTCCACCGAGCCAACACGATTGTCTCCGTTCTTTCGAGACCCCGCCTCACCTCGGCCATCGCTCCCCACCGCCGACCCACCGGCCAATTCTCCGCGCCCCACCACGACGTCGCCGCTGCCTCCACCCTCCCTCCTCCCTTAGTCTTATGATGAGGTCACTGACCACTACGTCGTTCTGTGCCTACCTTCTGACAAAGAAGGTGCAAAGCTGACCTTAAAGTAGATCGAGAAGGCCTATTGTAGTCGGTCTCAGATCTGCCATCCAAACAAACGACCTGACTACCCCCAACGTTACCGTCGGATCACTATCTATAAACGTTCAACTAATCCTTGGTCGTTTTTCTATGTTGGGTTGGTGCTGGTGATGTTGATCATGTACACCTGATCATCGGCGCAACTCTTTGCCCACACGAAGAGCAGGGATGCATTGTGCTGCTATTCGGTCATCGCGTTGGCCTCCGCCTCCGCTGGAGACGCTAGAAATCCCTACAAGCCATCGTGAGCAGACGCTCCTGTTGTCCTCGCGTGCTCACGCTGTAACCGTCCCTACTCATTCGCGTGGGCTCTCTTCCCTTTGTTTTCGTCGCCACCGACCAGTGGCCTCGCCGCTGTCACGATTATTAAGGTAATTAAAATAATCGTGCATTTGATTAATTAGTTTCATGATAGGCAATTAATCTGATAATTAGTTTTAGAACATGTTTAAGGGTTGATAATTAATTAGTAGTGGATTAATTAATGAATCAGTTGGTTATTAACAAGTATAGATTGATTAATTGCCCAATAAAATTATTAGCAGATTTAATTAATGGGATTAAGTAAATAATTGATTATGAATTTATTCACTCGTTAGCTTGATGATTAAGTAACGTTATGTAATTAATAGTGATTAATTACATATGTGACGAGTGATTTAATTTGAGTAGTCTGGACTAATTAATGATTAACCAATAGATTAATTTATTGCTAGATTAAATTAAGAGATGGATTGATTAATAGATAAATTCAGGTTATTACTCAATATACTTAATTAGTTAGTAAGTAATTACTTAGCTATGCTGTTAATGTTTAATTAATTAATTGGTTTAATAACTGAATAAGTAATTTATATTAATCCGAATTAATAGGTTAATAATTAATTAATCAGAATTAATTGGTGTACTATTATATTGGTTAATTAATTGATATAAAGGTTGGTAATTGACTAATTAGAAAACATTTTGATTAATATTGATTTATTAATATGAATTAATTAGTAAATCAATTAATTAAGTGGATTAATAATGAGTTAATAAACAAGTTGGTAAACCACTTTGACTTTATTACTAGAATTACTCTGGTACTTAGTTTGAGATTTGTTTATGATACTTGTAGGATTTAAGTTTGATGCAGACGAAGATAGGACAAATAACTATTAAGGTAGATAGTTTATGCTTTAACTTATATAGTATCTTTGATCTTTGTGTATGATTTTGTTATTTATATTGATTGTGTATCTATTCTATATATGTTTCTTTTTGAACTTAATCTTTTATTGTTTAATCTTATATTTTAATCTATTTGATATCCATGTAGTTCCGTTTGTTATTCATGCTACTTATTGCTATTTATACTTGTGTCTTATACCAATATCATAACGTAGGATATCGAGTATCCTACTAGACACTTGTTTGCTATTTAAGCTCAAGCCTATACATTAGTAAGATCGTACCGTAGTGTAGGATATCGAGTATCCTACTAGACCTTTATTTGTTCTTTAGCTCATGCCTATAAATTAGTAAGATCATACTGTAATATAGGATATCGAATATCCTACTAGACTTTTGTTGTTATTTAGGCTCATGTCTATATACTAGTGAGGTTAGATTGAAGTGTGGTTATAAAGTGTCATATTGGATGTGATTATTCAATTATGTTTATCATTACATTATTATATCCTGTCGACCATTATCTCACATTCATGGCTGAGAAAGTCATCAACGATCATGATACAAACGACTGTCGACAAGATATTCGTGGTAGCAAGTTCGCATACAGTGTGTAGCTAGATAGCTACGTATATACCCTGTCTGTCCATGAGATTTTACATGGTAGCGAGTTCGCCCGCAAATAGTGATTATTTACTTACCCTGACTACTATGGGACTATCCGTGGCAGAACGTTTCTCCTGCAGTCGGTGCTTGTTATATACTTGCTATATGTCGGTTATGTATTTGTTCGTGCAGGGTTGGATGTACTATATGCACTCTTGAATTATTAGTTATACTTGGTTGATCAGCTTAGTGGGTAGTTCCTGCTTTGACTTCTTTAATTTCTTTGATCTCAGTGTATGATTATTTATTATCGTTTATTGAGTAGACAACATATACTATTTCCTTTGATGCCCTTACACTAGTAGTATCATGCACTATTTGTCTTATACTTACTGAGTATTTTGTATTTACTACCCCTTGCTTTTTCTTTTATTTCTAAGTTAGCATGTATAAGATATGTCGTGTTGCTTAGAGGTCTTGGCTGCCAGCCCCACTCGAGTTCAGAATTCTATTCAAATTATTTGGGTTATTTTTCACTGTTTGTATTTACAATTTTCTTTCTATATCGAATGTTTGAGTGTTGGTTTATCTTTTTTAGTTAGTATGTTTACATCTTCATGCATACATATACACATAAGATTTTATGCGTTTAGGGATTTTATATCACATTGGTATTTGTATCGGTTTTAATTAGTTTGATATCGATTATTTCCTATATTATCACTAGGGGTATCATCCATTTTGGCAAACAAGTATACCCTTGGGGCTTAACACATATAGACCATATCCTAAACCAAGTAGGTATAAGACTAGTGAAAAGAATAAGACACGACTCACTAAAGCTGCTGAAAGGTTCATAAGTAGTTTTGGAATAAACCGTTGATTTTTCGATCAATCGGAGATCATGATATACTACTTGATGTGACTCATGATCGATCCATAATTAATGATTAATTATGGGAAATCAACATAACCGGAAATATATTGGGTCACACACATTATAAGTGTATCTAAAGGACTCAAAACGAGTTTAAGTAATGGATTCTCACATCAAGAGAGATTGACTCTGGTTGAACTAGACGAAGGGTAAATATGGAATATATTTTGTCAGAATAGAAGCGCGGATGAGCCACATCTTTTGAAGATGAGTTAGACCGTATTTAGTTTAATTATAAACTAAATTGCTTTAGTTTTAATTAAAAGAGTTTTAGTTTGGTCTTGAACTAAACTTATAGCTAATGGTATGGATTGTGCCATGGTATGGATTGAGAGTTAATGGATACGTGTTTTTGGACTCACTCATCTAACCCATTAAGAGATCTATATTGGTGCAATCGACCTTTAGATTTTTGATATTTGTTTAATAATATGTTTAATGCAACTTGGTCAAGGTTGACCTTGTCAGGTGTGTACTCTACCGAATGACTACAAGGGTAATGAGAAGTCTTAGAAGAGTGAACTTCAAACAAAGTGAAAGGCTCTAGTGAGTGAAGCTAGAGAGTGGAAAGTTCTAGTGAGTGAAACTAGACCCTAGTGAGTGAAACCAGGTGGTGAAAGTTCTAGTGAGTGAAACTATGCACTAGTGAGTGAAGCCAAGCGGTGAAAGTCCTGGTAAGTGAAGCCAAATAGTGAAAGTCCTAGTGAGTGAAACTTAGCCCTAGTGACTGAAGCTAGGAGAATATTTTGGAGGAGTGAACTCCAAGCAAGTTTAATCGGTCGATCAGACTAGCGTATTTTGGTAAACCCTAAGCATAGTTTTACCAATACTATTTTGTATTAGTATTATTGTTATGCTAATTTAATATTACAAGAAAAATTTTAATGGATCGACAATTAGACACTGAGTGGAGAAAGTTCAAACAGGTTTAGAGGACCAAATATTTAGCAAGTGAGTTGAGATAAGCTCCTAAAGTGAGTGTAATGAGGTCGTGTCTTATTAGGGACAAACCTTAAGTGCTAATCCAACTAAAGAAATCAGAAAATTTCTATGTTGAGATCTAGATAGTCTTAACTATCTTTATTATGCATATATTTATTCTAACCTTGTTTTGCAAGGCAAATGCTGTATTTGTTCTAATCTTGTTTTGCAGGATAAAATGTTCTAACTCGATTTTATAAGTGTTCCATTGACAGAAAGCAAGGTTCAATCGACATATCCATAAATTGTTTAGTCGACGGAACAGAGTGTTCAGTCGACGAATAAGGCTGATCCAACGGATCAAATCAGAGCATATAAGGAAAGCAAGGTTTAGCTGTCGGATTAGGTCGTTCAGTCGATGGAATAACTTGATTTACAGGATCTGATGAACTGGATTGAAGTAAACAAGGAAGGATAGAGGTCCCATTGACAGATCAAGTGTATCAGTCAATGTAACAACTTGATTTTCGGTATTATACAAATTGGATCACAACACACAAGGAAATATTAGAGGTATGTCGACGAATAGATCATTCAGTCGATAGAAAGGATCAATCGACGGAATAATTTTTTCATCAACTGAACTAGGGTTATAAAAGAAGGACTCGGGATCCAAGTTGTTCATCACTTCTTTGATCAAGTCATTTGTTATTGTGCTTAATTCTGCTACACATGCAAGCTCTGCTCCTACGACACAGAAAAGCTTACCGACAACCTACACCTCTTGTTACTTCATTCGTTGTCAGTATAACTGTATTTAAATTCCATTATACTTGTACTTGTGTTATCATTCATATAGTAAATTATCCATTAAAAATAATAAAGGATCATGTGCCTTGGAGTAGGAGTTGTCATAGGTTCCGAAACAAGTAAAAAAGATTTATTTCTTATCTTCTTTATCTTTATTTTTATTTCCGCTGTAAATTCATATTTTAATAAAAGAAATGAAAGTTTAAAAAGGATGAGATTCATTCCCCACCCTCTCTCTCACTGTCAACGATCCTTCAATCTATATATATTGATCCTGTCCGGAAGCTGAGTCGGATAGAGGTTGGTTGCGCTGTCGCCAGGGTTGACGGAAAGTTGTTGCGGAGCTTGGTCGTCCTGGCACCCGCTGAAAGGGCTCACACGAGCGGATGGCGGGGGAGTGATGACGGAGAGGAGGAAGTAAGGACCCTGTGCACACTCAGATGAGCCCACGGGTCATTAGAGACCGGAAACCAAGGAAAAAGTCCCCGGGTCAGGCCCTCCGACTCTCAAGTCAGGTATTGTTTCCCCAGAAGCACAGAGAAAACATGAAAAGTGAAAGACGAGTGTGAAAAGACGAGTGAGCGTACTTGCATAAGGGACAAAGCTTCCCTTTTATACTGCAAAGGATGCTTCTAGAGTCTGACGGGTGTCAGGGAATGTCGGATGTCAGGTTTTGTCTCGCGGTGAATGACACATGGTGTCCTTCTATAGGTCTAGGAAGGAATCAGCGGGTGGTGAGCACCAGACCGTTAGCATATTCTATGACAAGCAGTGATTATTCCCTGACAGGTTACGATTCTCTGGCTTGTTTGTCGTGTAGTGTATGCTTACCCCGATCTGTTAACCCTGGACTGGGTCCCTATGTTGGTGCAACCTTAGGTCAAGGTTGACCTGGATGACTCGACTCGAGTTGATTTGACTAGAGTTGTATTTTGATGTTTGACGAGAATAGAAAAGTTGTATTTTGATGTTTTGACAAGAATACAAACTTGGGAGATTGTGGGTGCAACCTTTGGTCAAGGTTGACCTGGTTGACCCGACTTGAGTTGACCTGATTCGGGAAAAGTCCAAGTATGGAGACTTGGCATGGAAAAGTCCAAGCAGGGAGCTTGGCACGGGAAAAAGTCCAAGTATGGAGACTTGGCACAGGAAAAGTCCAAGTATGGAGACTTGGCACGGAAAAGTCCAAGCAGAGAGCTTGGCACGGGAAAAAGTCCAAGCATGGAATCTTGGCACACGAGGTCAAAGAGGGCTAGGGAGCTCCTTCACTGGACTGGACGAAGTCGGAGAGGGCTCGGTAGCTCATTCTCCGGACTAGGTCAGAGAGGGCTCGGTAGCTCGTTCACTGGACCGGACGAAGTCGGAGAGGGCTCGGTAGCTCGTTCTCCGGACTAGGTCAGAGAGGGCTCGGTAGCTTGTTCTCTGGACCGGACGAAGTCGGAGAGGGCTCGGTAGCTCGTTCTCCGGACTAGGTCAGAGAGGGCTCGGTAGCTCGTTCTCTAGACTAGAAAGGCTTTAGGGTTTAGGACTGGGAAGCGCCAAACCTACCTTACATAGGCATTGGATCGGTCTGTTGACTGATCCAGTGATACTATGGATATCTGATCGGTCTGGTGACCAATCAGTAACCAAACAGTAGTTCACTGTAAGTTATCTGATCGATCTGTAGACCGATCAGGAAGCGATGGGATTCAGAAAATAATAAGGGGGATCGGTCTGTAGACCGATCCACCTATAGGCTGATCGGTCCACAAATCGATCAGGGATTTCCTGGACCGATCAGGCCATAGCCTGATCGGTCCAGGCCTAGCCGTTGAGTCACAACGGCTAGATTTCTGTGTCTTCTTTGTCTTCTTCGCAGGTTCAGGTTATAAATCGAGGTTGAAGGCCTCTACAAAAAAAAAAATGGGGGGGGGGGGGGGACTTACTACTCTTGACTGCGATCTGAGCTTTGCTGAGCTCTTCATTCCTGAAGCTTCGTGTGAGCTTCCCTCGGCTGGTTCTCTGATCAGCTGCTGTTGGCATCCGTGAAGTTGCTGCTTCATCAACGGACCCCAGTCGACGAGAAGGCAAGCAAAACTTGGTAGGGTGTTTTTACATTCATATTGCCCTTGGTTTCTTGCACTCCGATCTTGCTGTTGCAAAAGAAATTGTGGCGAGGTTTCTCCACCCAGAAGGAGTTTTTATTAGCCGGTTTTTCCGGGGTCTCATCCACCGACGGATTCATAGGATTTGTCCACCTTACGGACACGCCGAGGAGTAGGAGTATCATCTCCGAACCTCGTTATATCGTCGTGTTTGAGGTTTGATCTTCTCCGTTTTCGTTTCTGTTTTTTTTTATTTCCTCTGCGCTAACTCATATTGTAGGAAGAAACGATAATTTGGAGTCGGCTATTCACACCCCCCCTCTCTATCCACGACCGAGGATCCTAACACCCTATGCTTGCCAGCCTCGCTCTGTGGGGTGTAGACCTATATTTTTTCCTATCTTGCATTTGCTGCTCCACAAATCCTGATCTGTACACCAGCCCTGTCGTGCGTGTCCTGTCTTGTGAACTTCTAACCTGCCTTGCCTTGCATCGTGACCTGTATGCCTTGGTTTGGTTCCACTTATCCTGCGTCCCGACCCGTACGCCTCTGTCCAATTCCGTCTGTCCCGACTTGTACCCCTTAGCTAGCCCATCTCGACCTGCACATTTTAGTCCCTGTGTTCTGTGCCGCAAGGCTATAAATCTTGACCTGTATCCTTGGCTTACACATCCCGACCTGTACGTTTTGGTTCCTGTGTCCTGTGCCTCAAGGCTATAAGTCATGACCTTTACCCTTAGCTTGCACATCCCGACCTGCACGTTTTGGTTCATGTGTCCTATGCCGCAAGGGTATAAGTTCTGACCTGTATCCTTGGCTTACACATCCCGACCTGCACGTTTTGATCCCTGTATCCTGTATCACAAGGCTATAAGTTCTGACCTGTATTCTTGGCTTGCACATCCCGACCTGCACGTTTTGCTCCTTGTATCCTGTATCGCAAGGCTATAAGTCCTGACCTGTATCCTTGGCTTGCACATCCCAACCTGCACGTTTTGGTTCCTGTGTCCTGTGCCGCAAGGCTATAAGTCCTAATGTGTATTCTTGGCTTACACATCCCAACCTGCACGTTTTGATCCCTGTATCCTGTATCGCAAGGCTATAAGTCCTGACCTGTATCCTTGGCTTGCACATCCCGACCTGCACGTTTTGATCCCTGTATCCTGTATCGCAAGGCTATAAGTCCTGACCTGTATCCTTGGTTTGCACATCCTGACCTGCACGTTTTGATTCCTGTATCCTATATTGCAAAGCTATAAGTCCTGACCTATATCCTTGGCTTGCACATCCTGACCTGCACGTTTTGGTTCCTGTGTCCTGTGCCGCAAGGCTATAAGTCCTGACCTATATCCTTGCCTACGAGTTCGTACTCGACACGTAGGTCTAACCTCGGAACGCCACATGTGCCCGACTCAGACCATCTTGTGCTCGGACCCTTTGAACTCCATGTAGGCCGAACTTTTGACCTCCATGTAGACCAAACTTTTGACCACCACGTAGGCCTGACTTCTGACCGCCATGTGGGCTTGACTTCTGATCTCCGCGTAAGCTTGACTTTTGACCATCCCATGAGCTTGACTTTCGACCACGTCATCTCCCTGACCCCACGATCATGCACCGTATCACAAGCCTCCCCCTCAAGTCTAGTCGAAAGAGGCTCTGATCCGACTGACTAGACCCCAGTCTGAGTCTTACCTGTCCTGACCTGGGTTTCATTATTTCTTGACCCCTTTTCCCCACATCCCACTTAGCATTTATCACCATCCATAAAAGATAAGCGGGATTTTATTACACGCGTGTTGATTCTTCGATTTCTGATCATGCCTCTTTCCCATAAATGTCACACGGTTCCCCAAACGTCATCTCAGGTTTCGAGGTAATTCCTTCACCTTCTTCTTCCTTATAAAAGGGTCACATATACTTCCACCTTCTTTCCTTCAAGTTAGCCCTCTCTCACTCATGGAACCAAATGAGCTATCCTCTTTATGTCACCAGCTTGCTCTGAAAGAAGAAGCCTTGCTTGAAATGACGATAAGCCGGGACCTTCAAACCTCTCTCCGTAGGGAAATGGAAGAGCTATGTCTGGCAGCCCAATCCAGAACCCGAGACGAGGTAGTTCTCAGACCGACTCCCAGGAAATTTGCTAGAAAAGAAAACTTAGAAAAGATAATCTACTTACTATACATTTTTCTTACTTTTCTTACTGGAAAGGGTAGGAAAGTAGTAATCTGCATGAAATTGCCTATTTGTACCTTCGTATTGGCCATAGAAGTACGACTGCAGATCTGTTGAGCATGAAAGTAGACCGTGCAAATTCATATTGAGGCGAAAGGAAGAGATACCGACCGAGAAAGTCATTTATCGTGAGGGCAGACTCACTTATAACTCGCACTGGGCGAGAGTCTGGGACACTAACCTAGATGATCGTTGGGCGTGAGAGCATGCTCACTTATAACTCGTACTGGGATGAGAGTCTGGGACACCGACCTGGATGGTCGTTGGGCGTGAGAGCATGCTCACTTATAACTCGCACTGGGGCGAGAGTCTGGGACCCGACCTGGACGGTCGTTGGGCGTGTGAGCATGCTCACTTATAACTCGCACTGGGGCAAGAGTCTGGGACCCGACCTGGATGGTCGTTGGGCATGAGACCATGCTCACTTATAACTCGCACTAGGGCGAGAGTCTGGGACCCGACCTAGACGGTCGTTGGGTGTGAGAGCATGCTCACTAATAACTCTCACTCAGTCGAGAGTCTGGGACACCGACCTGGACGGTTGTTGGGCGTGAGAATATGCTCACTTATAACTCGCACTGGGCGAGAGTCTGGGACCCGACCTGGATGGTCGTTGGGCGTGAGAGCATGCTCACTTATAACTCGCACTGAGGCGAGAGTTTGGGACACCGACCTGGATGGTCGTTGGGCGTGAGATCATGCTCACTTATAACTCGCACTGGGGCGAGAGTCTGGGACCCGACCTGGACGGTCATTGGGCGTGAGAGCATGCTCACTTATAACTAGCACTGAGGCGAGAGTCTGGGACACCGACCTGGACGGTCGTTGGGTGTGAGAGCATGCTCACTTATAACTCGCACTGAGGCGAGAGTCTGGGACACCGACCTGGATGGCCATTGGGCGTAAGAGCATACTCATTTATAACTCGCACTGGGGTGAGAGTCTGGGACCCAACCTAGACGGTCGTTGGGCGTGAGAGCATGCTCACTTATAACTTGCACTGAGGCGAGAGTCTGGGACACCGACCTGGACGGTCGTTGAGCGTGAGAACATGCTCACTTATAACTCGCACTGGGGCGAGAGTCTGGGACACCGACCTGGACGGTCGTTGGGCGTGAGATCATGCTCACTTATAACTCGCACTGGGGCGAGAATCTGGGAAACCGACCTAGACGACCGTTGGGCGTGAGAGCATGCTCACTTATAACTCGCACTGGGGCGAGAGTCTGGGACCCGACCTGGACGATCGTTGGTCGTGAGAGCATGCTCACTAATAACTCACACTGAGTGAAGAGTCTGGGACACCGACTTGGACGGTCGTTGGGCCTAAGAGCATGCTCACTTATAACTCGTACTGGGGCGAGAGTCTGGGACCCGACCTGGACGGTCGTTAGGCGTGAGAGCATGCTCACTTATAACTCGCACTGGGGCGAGAGTCTGGGACCTGACCTGGACGGTCGTTGGGCGTGACAGCATGCTCACTTATAACTCGCACTGAGGCGAGAGTCTGGGACCCAACCTAGACGGTCGTTGGGTGTGAGAGAATGCTCACTTATAACTCGCACTGGGACGAGAGTCTGGGGCACCGACCTGGACGGTCGTTGGGCATGACAACATGCTCACTTATAACTCGCATTGGGGTGAGAGTTTGGGACCCGACCTAGATGGTCGTTGGGCGTGAGAGCATGCTCACTTATAACTCGCACTGAGGCGAGAGTCTGAGACGCCAACATGGACGGTCGTTGGGCGTGAGAGCATGCTCACTTATAACTTGCACTGGGGCGAGAGTCTGGGACCTGACCTGGACGGTCGTTGGGCATGAGAGCATGTTCACTTATAACTCGCACTGAGGCGAGAGTCTAGGACACCGACCTGGACGGTCGTTGGGCGTGAGAGCATGCTCACTTATAATTCACACTGGGGCGAGAGTCTGGGATATCGACCTGGACGGTCGTTGGGAAACTTCTTAGGGGCTAGCTCAAGAATCGTTTAATGGTAGCAGCCTGGCCTGGAGGTTGTCCCCGAAATTCCTGCCTGGGGGTTATGTTGTAGCTCTAGCCCGCTGCACGTTATTTGTGATATTTCCTGCAAATATCTCAAGCACACTTAATTAGATCAGCTATTTATTTGTTTTCAATTTTATAGAAGCGGCAAATTCAAATTCCGGTGTCTTTTTATTTTCCCTCCTCTTTCTCGAGGTGATTTCCCAATCATGACGTATGACCCTGCTTTTCCCGAGGTAACCGCACAACCGCCTTTCCTCTTGAGGCATTGCCTTCCCACGTCGGAATGCCGCCGTACAAAAATCTCCTTTCATGATTTTCTTGTCACATCCATCATTAATACCTTTCATAGGGGTCTGTCACGTGTCCCACGAACCTATACCACCACTGTAGCTGATCAGAGCCTTTTAGCACGCGACCCTAGATCCGACGACTCAACTTGCTGCGACTCCCCCCCCCCCCCTTTCGATGTTTCCTAGGGGCTTCTCTTTATAAACCCTAAAGGTCGTTCACCATCACCTTCTCACCTTGCTATCGACTTTCGACTCTGTCGCTTCTTCTTGCTCTGTCTCTTAAGCACTGTCTTTTAAGTTATTCTTCCCTGTTTGTCACTTGCAAGTGTTTCTTCTTTTCATCCTCGTCCTCCCCCCTATTCTATCATGGCTAAAGGTAACGTGGTACCTTGGTTTTTGTATTACATTTCAGACTTAGATGATAGCGATCTGGCTCAGATTCAAGAAAGCCTACACCTTCCTGATGATTACGAACTGCGTGCTCCCCGACCGAATGAGCACCCTTCTTCCCCTCTCCAAGGTTTCGTAACTTTCTTTAAGGACCAACTCTTGGGAGGTCTCCGCTCTTTCCTCTTTATTCCCTTTTCTCTTCTCTGAGTCAATATTTTGGTATTCCCCTTTCACAGTTTGTGCCTAATGCCATCCGTGCTATTTGTGGCATGATTATTCTCTGCCGGGTATACCAAATCACTTTGACTGCCTGACTCTTCCATCATTTTTATTCTCTTAAACGCTCTGAGCTTGGTGTATCCATGGTGCAATCCCGGGTTGGGTGTAAGTTCTTCTCCGATCTACCTTCCTCTAATAAGGGTTGGAAATCTCGCTTTTTCTTTATCAGACTTCCCGAGTCGGTATCCTGGCCTACCAATTAGCGCGCCAGCCTTCCCTCCCCCTTCGAGTTGCACGAACATACCCATCAGCCTATCTGTCATTCCGCTTCCGAGAAAATACAGGGAGTCTAACTTCTCCACTCTGTGATACTACGAGAAGATTTTTTGCATTTTTTTGGACTCAGCCCGGTCCCTGCAGATATAGGAGCTCCTTTTGGTAAGATGTTGCTCTTCCTTCTGCTAGTCTTCGCTAACTGAGGTGTTTCCTTCTTGTTTTGTAGAGGCTGCTATGTTCTGGGCCTACTCAAAGGATTCAGCCCGAGCGCCCAGCCATCTTTTGAAGGCTGTAGGTGAGGAGGTTGCGAAGGATTTGGCCGCTCCTTCAACTACTTCCTCACATGAAACCACGGAGGAGCCATCAGAATCCTCCACTCCCCTTCTTCTAGTCGTGGGCCCTTCTGAGACTGGCCCTACAGCTTTGGAGCCCATCGAGGAAGAGCGGGCTCCTTCTCCTCCTCCAGACAAACGCTTGCGACTCCAACGTAAACGTAAGAGAGTCGCTCCTTCGGCCCAGGCTTCTCCACTTCACCCACCCGAGCGGACTTGTTCCAAGCTTCCCAAAGTCCAAGTGCTATCAACTAAAATTCCTGCTCAGGAGTCTTCCAGGGTGGCAAAAGTCTCGGTCCCTACTCCTGTCCGGGTTTTGGCTCCTGAACAGGCTGGTCCTTCTACTAGAGACCAGCCCGGGGGCTCTGCGCCCCCTTCTGCTGTGTCTGTCGCCCCCTCGTCGTCCTCTGCTCGCACCAGGGCCCGACCCCCAAGGAACGAATGAGATTTCACATCTTCCTGGCACCTACCCTGTGAGGTCGAATCAGATCCGGTGGGGACTTCAGCAAAGACTAGTGACATTCCAGTTCGCGGCAAAATTCAGCTGCACGACGACCTAGCCACCCTTTGATGGTCAGCCAACGAGCAGTTCTGTGGCGGCTCTCGGTGGGAAAGTCTGGATCTAGCTTCCCAGCATATTATATCGGTGAGTTTTTCCTTTTCTCGACTTAATTTTGACATTATTACCGATTTTCTTCTTTTTACCAGACAGACCTACTCTAGTGGCCTGTGCTTGACCCATTTTGCCGCTGACCTGCTCCGATAAATCGAGTCACTGAAGGCTCGTATCCGAGAATTGGAGTTTCCGCTGACTCCCCGCGACCCGTTTGACCCTCTGGACTCTTATTTGCACGCGGTCGGGGAGTCTACTCTGTCTGCCTGGGACCTGGTTCAGGAGTCCACCGAGAAGATAAAAGAGCTGCAAGCGGCCCTGTAGACCAGCGACTCCAAGTTGAATTTGGAGGGGTAACGTCGTCGTCAGATGGCGGTCGAGTTGAAAGAGAAGGACTCAAAGCTGGCCGCTCTTACTGCAGATATGAAGGCACTCCAGGAATCCAACAAGAGTATACAAAAAGACCTGGAGGTTGCTCGAGTGGACCTGGCCACCAGCGCTGACCGGGAGAAGACTCTTAAGGCTCAACAGGATAGGGATCATGCCACGATCAAATCTCTCCAGGCAGATCTTCTCAAAGGCCAGGCGGAGGCTTCCACCTTAAAGCAGGAGAATGCACTGGCTCTTGCAACTACAGAGAAAGTAAAAGTAGAGCTAGTGGAGTACCGGTTAGGAGAAGATGAGCGCCTTAGAGCCTATCAAATTTCTTATGTTAAGACTCCGCTCTTCCAGAAGAAAATAGGTGACTTCACTGACCGGATGCTCTGCTACGGGGGCGTGGGTGCAGTGCGTCAGCTGTTTGAGCAGGGACTTCTTTGCTCTGCCCCCTCTGCTGACTTCCTAGATAGAGAACGCTTACTGCGAGAAGTTCCAGACGAATCCTTTCCTTCTTTCCTGGCCGATGATGACTTCTTAACTCTCCCTGTGCCTCTCCCAGTGATGTACATCCCACGAATCCCAAACCATGATGTACCATCTTTATATATATATATATATATATATATATATATATATGACATTTGGGACTTGCTTTTTATTTGAAGTCATTTGTCTTTACGAAACCTCCCGATCTGCCGTTATCCGCAATTATTTGGACTCAAGAAATCTCTCGGACATTCTTTGTATCTGGATAACTGTTTCTTATTCCCCGACCTGGCTTGCTTATTCCCCGACCAAATATTTGTTTACTCCTCGATCTGCGATTTGTGTACTCCTCGGTCTGGAATATGTTTGCTCCCTGACCTGGGATTTGTTTTGAGTTTGATGACGTTGACTAGTGCTCTTGCCCTGGAACTCTATTCGCTCAATGTCCCAAGTTTGCTCCCGAGCGGGGTTCACCCCTTAAACTTAGCAAAGGTGAAACACTGTCCGAGAACCCCCCACACTTCGTGCTACAGTACCGTTCTTTCCCAAGGTAACTCATGATGATCCTCGTATTTCGCGCCATTTACTGTTTCCCATCTATCTTTTCCCGCTTCATTTTCTGTGACGATCGTGCAACTTCTTTTTGCACGAATATTCTAAACTGCTTATATTATGAGCTGTTGGATGATGGTTTGACCCTTCTGCCCTTGTGGATATCGGCTATAAATAGGTCGCCGCTGCTTCTTCATGGAACTTTTTTATCTGCTTCTTCTTTTTGCTCTCGCTTTCTCCGGCTCCTTGATTCCTTGTGCCCTCCACCTTCTGCCTCATCCTCTTGTTCCTGATTGCTGCTTAAGTCCTGCATATGGACTTTCCTAATATTATATACCCCCCTGAAGTTTCTACTTTCGATGTTATGAATCTGGATGATCTTCGATTCACCTATGAAATCTCCAGGGATATACATATAATTATTCCCAACACACTGCACCAAGCTTCTTCTCCTTCGGCAAGCTACGTCACCTTCTATAAGGAACAGTTCATGGCAGGGCTTCGTTTCCCCATTCATCCTTTGTTCTCCGACGTAAGCCGTTATTTCAAAATTTCTCTGGGCCAGTTGACTCCCAACTCAATAAAGATTCTGTGCGACTTCGTAATTTTATGCGAGGTTTGTGAACTTTCCTAGTCTGTCCGCCTGCTCCACAATTTCTTCACTCCCCGTCAGCATAGTGAAGGCTTATTCCGCTTCTAGGCCCGCACAATGACTACTTTCTTCTGTCCTATTCCCTCCTCTGATCCGTCTTGGAAGGATAGGTATTTTTTCCTCAAGTTTCCTTCCGCTGTGGAGTAGCTACTCGTTGGCAGCGAATCCTCCCCGTAATGCCTTACATAGGGGATTTTAATATTGACCCCCTCTTCACCGATGCTCTGGCTCAGTTGAGATGCTGGCGGCTGGATTTGACAATGCTGCTATCTGAGGACGTGTTGTCCTTCTTTAGGCTGAGCCACATTTCTTCTTCTGAGCTGTCTCGCTCCCTGGGTAAGTTTTACTCAATCTTGCATTACTTCACTATTGGTGTGGTGAGTGGTGACTGCAACTCTGGTTTAACCGCGCGGCGAATACCCTGTTTCGTGCCTCAGAAGTCCAACCCCTTCCCTTAAGCGAGAAGGAAATAATGAGGAGAAGTAGAATCATATTGAATAGGAGACTTGTTCCACATGCTGCCCTTGCCCGGCTAGGAATAATTACCACCGCTATTCCTCAGTCAATCCCTCAATCAACTTCCAGGTCTGCCTCCCGAATGGCTCCTAAACCTTCTATCAGATAGACCCCCCGACCTCCCGCCAGTCCTTCCTTCCGAGCGGCTTCCTGGGCATCTTGGCAGGCGCGTCTATCTAGACCTGCAGCGCCCGCTTCGGTTCGACGACCTTGACCTTCCTTTGAAGAGTCATATTCAGATGACCATCCATTGGCTCACAGACTTCATCGAAGGTATGTTGATCCAGACTTGGATGATACTGGTCCGTGCAATGAACCGGTCCCTCCAGCCCGGCACGCCTAAGAGACCCATGTGCTCGCCCCCAGTCTTGGGGCGACGACGGATCCTCCTTCCACGCGTTCTCAGGCTCAGGAGCAAATTCCCACTTCCTCTTGACCTACTTCTTCTTCTCGGCCTGTCAATGTTCCTTCGCGAGCCCCTGGCGACACGGCAGGCCCCTCAGCTACACCCCCGCCCGATGACTCACTACCGAGGCCATCTCACTCGGCCCCTCATAATCCTCCCGAACCGATAGCATCATCTCCGCAGCCGCCGAGCTCATCCTATCACCACTATTATTCCACCAAACCCTCTGAGTCAGAGCTACTGCGACAACAGGACACTCCCACTAGCTGCCTTTTCATGAGAGGGCAACTGGCTACCTGTTGGGATGAAAGCATTGAGCAAATGGAGGACCTATCTGTACTCGATCGGATAGAGAGGTTCTCAGAGTTGTATGTCCAGGTGCGCTTCACTTATTCATGTAACAAAACTTCTTTTACTCTTCTTAAACGCTTTACTTTTTTGGCTCAGGCTCATGCCGAATATGCGGTGATAAATAAAACACTCTATCTCAATTATCACCATAATAAGACGCTGTCAGATAGGGTAGCCGAGCTGGAGTTGCAACTGAATGATCCCGCAACAGCCGGTCGAGCTCAAAGTGTTGGTTGGTCCTAGGAAGATCGTACCGGTTCCACTGTACAAAAATTTTGTACAAGCGTCGAACCTTTCCTAAATAACCTACTGTGTTCTTTAGAAATTAAATTAGGAATCGCAAACATAATTTAATATTATTGATTCCAAATTTAACTTATCTGTTCTTAATGGTTTAGATTTGGATCGCAAACGATGCTTAACATTATTGATCCAAATCCACCTATGTTATAAATTCACTTAAATATTAATTTCCAAAATTGAGTTCCAGGACTGCATGGTGAGGCACTAGTCCTTCTTGGGTATGTGATCATCTACCACCGCTAGACAAAACCTTTTAAAGAAATCTAATATTTAATTTCCTTATATAACTCTAGGTTTAACCAAAAAGAACAATCGAATCACAAATTCTAAAAACAAAAAAAACACAAACTCGAATAACAAATTCGAAACTCTAGAATCATATGCCTCTTGTGTTTGGAATGTCAGAGGATCGATGGCCAGCTAGAAGGGGGGTTGGATAGCTAGGCCACCCCCAAATTGATTTCTTCTCTACAAGACGTTAGTTTGCAAAAGCGGAGATATAGAAACCAAAAACAAAGAAAGCAATGAGCAAGAACACAAACGCTAACACGATCGTTTACGTGGTTCGGAGATTGCTTGCTCCTACTCTACGGCGTGTCCTTGAGGTGGGCGAGCCCTTGATCCTTCGGTGGATCAGTCCCTGGCAATCTCCGGCTAGAGCTTCTCCTTCTCGGTGGAGCAAACCTCTCACAAAGGTTCTCTTCCTCTTTACAATATGGGGTTTAGGATTGGAGAGGAAGAGTAGACTTGGAAGCTTTGGGCAAGACTAAGAAGGTTTACAACCAGCACAGTAACCTGCTTCAAGCCCCCAAAGCATCCCTTAAATAAGAGGAGAGAGAGTTTATCAACAATCAAATCAAACCCCAGCACCAGTCGACTGGTCCAAGTACCAGTCGACTGGTGTGCCGTTGGACACAGCCAACGACTCTTTGCAGAAAGTCAATTTCCGCCAACGGCTAGGCACCAGTCGATTGGTCTCAGGACCAATCGACTGGTCCTCATAGCCGACAAGCACAGAAGCATTCTTTGCATTATGTGAATTTGGATCAGTCGACTGGTCCCATGACCAGTCAACTGGTCCCAGTACATTCACTCCTCTAATCCTTTCCGAAGTCACCTTTGAAGCCCTCTTCCTCGGCCTTCGACCCTCAGATGCACCCGAGCCCACGGCTCCTCTCCGTGCCATCCTTCACGTTGCCTTGAAGTCCGCTTTCCTTAGCTCCACTCCATTGCTCCTCGTCCGGCGGTCCCTCGGATGTCTTCCACACCATCCTTCACAGACTCAAGGATCCGAGCCCTTGGATGAGTTTCCCACACTTAGCTGCACCAAGTTCTCATGTGTTCCACCAAGTCCTGCAAGACTCAAACACATATCAAATATATATGAAAGCCTAACTTAAACTCTTTGACACACACATCAAAACCTAGGTCGATTGCTCTAACAATCTCCCCCTTTTTGATATGTGGCAATATGCTTAAGTTAGGCACAAATAACACCTTTGAAAATTACAAGCAATATGTAAATATGAAGCATCAAACCCAAGCTCCCCCTTAACATATGCTCTTAACCTTAATTTTTCAAGTTTCGCACACAAGTAGATTTCTAACTTAAACCTACCCATTTCTCCCCCTTTGACACCATCAAAAAGCATGTACCAAACAATCTTACATTCTATGGCATCATTTCTAACCAATTTTAACCAAAAGATCGATTTTATAACCCATACAGTGCTAGAAGGCTGAAACCAGTCGACTGGTACCTGTCACAGTCGACTGGTACATTCTGAACCCGAATTTCAACCTTCCGAGACCAACTTCAGAAATGTGTAAAAAATTTCAGAAAATTTGAAAAATCATGAAATTTGGAACACATATTTCTTGAAATGTCCTTTAACTAGGAAAAATATGTTTTCATGAAGAGTCAAAGTATTTTTGAAATTTTTACCAAATCTCAAAAATTCTCAAAAACATGCAAGTTTGTATCAAATTAACACCAAGCTTTACAATCTTATATTTCAATATAGCTATACTATAGTAAATAAAACATAGAAATGTTTTCAAAACATTTAAAATGTCCAACTATGATCATGGGCAAGATGTCTATTAATTAAATATTTACTTTCCCCATAGTTGGCCTATGATCACTAACAATTTGATACACTTCATAACTCATCAAAATGCCACAAGCATAAGTGAATTATTTGTATCATCCTAATATCTCACATTTATGGTTAGAAAATAATGTAAATCATTGTGAGATAAAGGTAACCTCTACTTAGCCCTCTTGATTATGAATCTCTATCAAAGCTAAGTGCTCCCCCTTAAGGTTTCAAGTCAACCATTTTTCAAAGATTTGAATTATGATTTCCATGATTGACTTGACCCAAAATCCTCTAACCCTTGAGAATTGATTTTGGTACCCAATAGAAATTCTTTCTAATTGGGTTAACCAAATATTCCTTGGGGATCCATTTTCTATCTATGGTCTTGGTCTTTAATTGTCCCTTAGCATGTAGACAATGGTAGGTCTTTTCATTGTTGGGTTCATTGTATCCTAACCCATTTTTCTTAAAACTTGCCCTTTGGCTCCTAATAATCATGTTTAGGGTTTTAGAGCCAATTTCAAATTTTTTAAGGGCATCGGTAAGGTATTCTACCTTTTCCCTTAACTTCCTATTTTCCTCTTCTAAAGATAAATCATTTGAACTAGAAGAAGAGGAAGCATGCAAATCATTATCCTTAATAGACATGGATTCTAATTTTTCTTTAAGCATGCAAATATCATTTTTCAAGGATTTGTTCTTTATTTTTTCCTTAAACAAATCATCATTTGTGCTTGAAATGATTTTAATTAAGACATGAGGAGGAAGATTATGTACCTCACTTACCGAGACGTCCGAATCCGATGTTTGACCTCCCCCTTCACTTGAGCTCCCTTCTTCGTCTTCACTTGAGCTCTTTCCCTCTTCATTTTCGGATGAGGTGGAGGCTACATCATCAATTCCCATTAGAGCAAAATTGACTACATGGTGCTCTTCTTCCTCTGATGATGATGGATCATCCCATGTCGCCTTTAGATTTTTGACTTTCTTCCCATTTTCTTTTGTCTTTTTCTTTTCTTCCTTCTTCTTCAATAGGGGGCATTCATCTCTTATGTGTCCCTCTCCTTGGCAATTGTAGAAAATGATCTTCCTTGTCCTACTTTTGCTTCTTGAGCTTTTCCTAGCATGAGATTTGTTAGATGAAAATTTTTTTAAAAGCTCTTCTCATTTTTCTTACCATATACGCCTCTTGGTCGCTATCCATTGAGGCGCTTGATTCTTCGGAGTCGGATGTTGGTGGGGATGAAGACTTCTTCTTCTTACCCTTTCCCTTGTTTGCCACAAGGGCTACTCCTCTTGATTTATTTGCTTCTCCTTCTAATCCTTCAACCCTTGTTTCGTGAAGCTCCATTGTTGAGAAGAATTCATCTAGAGAGCTCTTCTCTAGATCCTTTGAAATGTAGAATGAATCTACAATGGAGCTCCATGTTGAGGTTCTTGGGAAAGCATTGATGACTTTCATCATAATGTCTCGGTTGGAGAGTTTCTCACCTACACTTGTTAGTCCACTTAAAATTTCTTTAATTTTAGCATGAAGTGTAGATTACCTTATCTCCCTTCTCAAGCTTTACATTGTTGAGTTGAGTTCGGAGGAGGTCTCTTCTTACCAATTTAGCCTCCGATGTGCCTTCATGAAGCTCTACTAGCTTTTCCCACAATTCCTTGGCACTTGTGTAGTTTCCAATTCTTGTTATCTCTTGTTGGGGAAGAACACTTAGTAGATGATGCAAAGCTTTTGAATTTTCTAGATGTTCTTCCCTTTGCTTCTTGCTCCACCTTGTCTTCTCAATTATCTCATTGTCTTGCCCCCTAGGTATCTCAAAACCATTTTTCATAATTAGCATAATTTCAAAATTGGTATTGAAAAATACCTCCATTCTCTTCTTCCACCAAGAGAATTCTCCTTCGAACTTGGGTGGATGAATGTTTGAGCCGGCCATTTGATGAAGTGCTCTTCTCGGCGATTAGTCCGTTGAAGAGCGTCCTTGCTCTGATACCAACTGTGAGAGGATCGGTGGCCAGCTAGAAGGGGGGTTGGATAGCTAGGCCACCCCCAAATTAATTTCTTCTCTACAAGACGTTAGTTTGCACAAGCGAAGATATAGAAACCAAAAATAAAGAAAGCAATGAGAAAGAACACAAACACTAACACGATCGTTTATGTGGTTCGGAGATTGCTTGCTCCTACTCCACAGCGTGCCCTTGAGGTGGACGAGCCCTTGATCCTTCGGTGGATCAGTCCCTGGCAATCTCCGGCTAGAGCTTCTCCTTCTCGGTGGAGCAAACCTCTCACAAAGGTTCTCTTCCTCTTTACAAGATGGGGTTTAGGATTGGAGAGGAAGAGTAGACTTGGAAGCTTTGGGCAAGACTAAGAAGGTTTACAACCAGCACAGTAACCTGCTTCAAGCCCCCAAAGCATCCCTTAAATAAGAGGAGAGAGTTGATCAACAATCAACTCAAACCCCGACACCAGTCGACTGGTGTGTCGTTGGACACAGCCAACAACTCTTTGCAGAAAGTCAATTTCCGCCAATGGCTATGCACCAGTCTACTGGTCTCAGGACCAGTCTACTGGTCCTCATAGCCGACAAGCACAGAAGCATTCTATGAATTCTGTGAATTTGGATTGATCCAGGGCTTATCATGCGAAATCGCACCTCCCAATCGATCGCCCGATCAATTGGGGGCTTTGGATCGATCGGTCTATCGATCCAGAGCTCTTCTGTTCGCGCGACACTTCTCCCCAATCGATCCACTGATCGATTGGGAGAAGGCTTGTCGCGGGGACTCACCCAATCGATCAGCCGATCGATTGGCACATGAGCCGATCGATTGGGCATGTGCCAATCGATCGGTTGATCGATCCAGCTTCTTGTTTTTGCCCAAAAACAAGTCCAAAATCCCCTAAACCAACATCTGGTCAACCATGACCTGTTGGTTCATCATGCCTAGCATCCGATCACCCTTGACCTGCTAGGACTCGCTCACCAAGTGTCCGGTCAATCCCTTTGACCCACTTGGACTTTCCTCCTCGTGCCAAGTATCCGGTCAATCCCTTTGACCTACTTGGACTTTCCACCTCATGCCAAGTATTCGGTCAATCCCTTTGACCTACTTGGTCTTTCCAACACCAGATGTCCGATCAGCCTTGATCCATCTGGATTTTCTCGTGCCTGGATTCACTCACCAGGACTTCCAACTGCCTAGCTTCACTCACTAGGACTTCCAACTGCCTAGCTTCACTCACTAGGTTTTTCACCTGGCTTCACTCACCAGGATTTTCCTTCTGCCTGACTTCACTCACCAGGACTTTCAACTGCCTAGCTTCACTCACTAGGTCTTTCACCTGGCTTCACTCACCAGGACTTCTCATTGCCTAACTTCCCAGTTAGGACTTTCCATCTGCTTGGCTTCACTCACCAGGACTTTCACCTAACTTCACTCACTAGGATTTCCAATCAAGTATCCAGTCAACCTTGACCTACTTGACTCTCCTTCACAATCTCACCACATGAACAATTACACCTGCAATCTTCATGTGTTGTCTACATGTATTGTCAAACATCGAAAGCCAAACATCAAGACTCGAGTTTGACTCAATTCAAGCTCAATCAACCAGGTCAACCTTGACCTAGGAATATTGTACCAACAATCTCCCCCTTTTTGATGTTTGACAATACCACTGACAATACCACTTTTAAGTTAGGTTAATCCCTTAACCTCAACTTCTTTCATGCCAATTTATGAACGAGGATTCCCTTCATCCTTCCCTTTTTACCATAGGGCGATGCACATTCTCCCCCTATTTAGGGAATGAAGGTCTAACTTAAACCCTACATTCTCCCCCTATTGACACACATCAAATCCCTACATGCCTCATCTTTGGGCACATAATGTTGGTGCGGGAAGCATCCGACGATCGAACTCGTGTTTTGATAATGACAAAGGATTCAAAGTTAAGGTATTTTGTATTCTAACAAGTCTGCTTGAGGATTTCAGGAAAGTCCTAACTGCGGTTAGACAAAGGTGAAAATCCTAGGGGGTGGTAACCCTAGGTCATAGGGGGTGGTAACCCTATGCGGAAAGTCTTAGCAGGTCGATGGCTTCAGGCAAAAGTCCTAGGGGGTGGTAACCCTAGGTGGAATGTCCTGGTGTTGCGGATCAGGTGAAAAGACTGGACTAGCCGAGAAGCGGATGTCCAGCAGAAAGTCCGGAAGCGTCGAGTGCTGAGCAAAAGTCCAGTCGATCTGGAGGATCGACTGGCAACAGGTAAATCTCTTGAGTGGAGTAGGTGAGGACGCGTTCCCCGTAGAGGGAACAGTAGGCATCGGGTCGACCTAGGGTTTTCGGTCGGAAATCCGAAGTCAGACCCGGACAGTCCGGAGACTGTCATAACAATTCTTATCATATTCATTCTGTTATTTATGCTAACTTTGTGTTGCAGGATATTGTTTGGGACTAACACATCTTGCAGGTATAAAGAAATGGAGTTTTTCCTCGGATGAACAGTATCCCAGGCGCCTCCATGGAGCTTGGAGGCGCCTTGGGTGCAAAAGCTGACCTGGCTGCGAAACTTCATTGGAGGCGCCTTCATGAGGGTATAAGGCACCTTAAATAGATGAAGTTCGACCAGATCAAGTTTGATCCACGCGGAAGACTCGGCAGCATGGAGGCGCCTTGAACAGCCTTCAAGGCGCCTTGAACACCCTTTATAAGGGGGTTTCGACCAGCACTTCAGAACATCAAGTTTCAAGTGATTCCAGTGCTACGTGCTGCTCCAAACAACGTTTCGAAGTGCTGCTACTTGTGCCCGACGACCAGGAGCTCCGGATCTTCATTTCTTTGTTGTCGGTATAATTAATTATTATCATTTATTGTACTTCAATTTGTAATTCTTATCGAGCTTATAGTTGTTGCCCACCGGAAGCGATCAAGGATCGCGGGCCTTCGAGTAGGAGTCGCCTTAGGCTCCGAACGAAGTAAATCCTCCGTGTTCTTCTGTGTGTGTTTCTCTACTTTATTTTCGCTGCATTAATTTATAAACGAGGTTTTAAATACGCCGATAGTTTTACGATTCCGAAAAACAAACAATTTAGCCGCGAGCGCTATTCACCCCCCCTCTAGCACGATCTCGATCTAACAATTGGTATATCAGAGCGGGGTTATTTTGAATTGGTGCAACCACCATTCAAAACAGTTTTTTTTCGTGGTATTTTGTTTCGGAGTCAATTAGAAATTAGCTAATTAGCTAAAATTCTAATTTTTGTCAAATCGGTGTTGCTCAAAGTTGGTCAATACCACTTGGGCTCGTTATTTTTTTTCTCTTCTTCCCACACTACTAATCCAAGACTCAGTCTTGGAATAGATCTTCTTGTTTGTGTTTTCTAGATCTAAAAGGGCCCAACAAGAAGGATATAGCACTGTTCGTCCCCCACTATTTTCTGGAGAAGACTTCGGATATTGGAAGGGGCGAATGGAGATATATCTGAAGATCCAGTTCGACACCTGGATGATAGTCAAGACAGGACTTCAACTACCAACTGATACAGACAGTAAGCCTACATCCTGTGAGAACTGGGAGCCAGCCTTTATCAAAAAGATAGAAGCCGACGCCAAAGCTACCTGCACCATTCAGTGCGGTCTTACCAAGGAAGAGCTCAACAGGGTCGGTCCGTTCTCTTCCGCAAAGGAACTCTGGGAGAAGCTGATCGAACTCCACGAGGGCACCACCGACACAAAAGTAAGTAAAAGAGATTTATTATTTAATAAATTGTATAATTTAAAAATGCAGGAAGGTGAGACGGCGAGCCGCTTCATGCGCGCATCCAGGACATTCTCAACTCTCTTCATGCGATTGGACAAAGAGTCGAAAATCGGGACGTCATAAGGTATGCATTAAATTCGTTTCCAAGGAGTACATTGTGGGCATCAATGGTAGATGCCTACAAGGTCTCCAAAGATTTATCTTCCTTAAAGTTAGACGAGTTATTTTCTGAATTTGAACTTCATGAACAAACTAATGCACAGCCATCCGAGAAGGGTATTTCTTTAGTTGCAGGTACGAGTCGAACACGGGAATCAAGAGTACGGCGAAAAATTGAATCAGAATCAGAAGACGAACCCGACTCAGAAGATTCAGAAGATGAACTGACCAGCGAACTCGTAAATCTTGTGAAGAAGCTCTACAAGAAGAAGAAGGGCTTTAACAAGAAAGATCTGAAGAAGGTAGTTCAATCCAAGGAGGCCCAACCAAACTCGAAGGTAAAGTTTGAAGTCACTTGCTACGAGTGCAACCAGAAGGGGCACATCAAAGCCAACTGCCCCAACCAAAAGGAAGCCAAGAAGCAAAGAAGAAAGAAGGCCCTGAAGGCAACCTGGGACGAATCTTCTTCGGAGGACGATGACAATGAACTCGATCAAACGAGCTTACTCGCACTGATGGCCCGGGACCAGATCATCAAATCCGAGAGCGAGAGCGAGTCAGAGGCCGACTCCGAGCAAAGCCACGGATCTGCATCCGTTTCCGAAGGGCCAGACTCCGTTGTAAGTATTCTGAGGCTTAATAATTTAGTCAATTATTTACTTCGCAAATTAGTCAAGTCAAACCTTAGGATTAAATCACTTCTAAAGGAAATAGCTGTCCTTAAAGAAGTGACTAACTCAAAATCCTTACCTGATCAAGTTCAGACTGAAGATTCAACTCAAGTTCAAAAACTTAAGGAAGAAAATTCAAGTTTGAAAAATCAGGTAAAAGATTTAAAAAATACCTTAGACGGTTTTCTTTGGGCTCCAAAAATCTGGACCTAATTCTTGGGACACAAAGAGCCGTCTACAATTGAACTGGGCTAGGATATAAAAGTAAAAAGAAATATAAATCTTATTTATCCTTAATTAACAAACAAAGTAATAAATCAGTCCAAGCATGGGTCCCCAAGTCCAAATTGGTAAATCAAGTCGGACTTGGCCAATACTGGGTCCCGAAGGATCAAATACACTACATTGATAGGCCATATCGAGGCCATGATCCAGGGGAAGCAAAAAGAAAAACGGTCTTAAAAATTTAAAAATTCGAAATTAAATTATAAATTCAAAATTCGAAATTAAATTATAAATTCAAAATTCAAAATCAAATTAAAAATTCGAAATTAAATTATAAATTCAAAATTTAAAATCAAATTAAAAATTTGAAATTAAATTATAAATTCAAAATTCAAAATTCAAAATTCAAAATTCAAAATCAAATTAAAAATTCGAAATTAAATTATAAATTCAAAATTCAAAATCAAAATTAAAAATTCGAAATTAAATTATAAATTCAAAATTCAAAATTCAAAATTCAAAATCAAATTAAAAATTTGAAATTAAAATATAAATTCAAAATTCAAAAATAGATGGAGGATCAAAGCTAGCTGGCACCTCCAACTGAACTACCCGACAGGGTAACTGAACCTAATATACTCGAAATGGGTAAAACAAGAGTAGATTACCCGGCAGGGTAGTTAAGGTTAGATTAAAACGGGCTAAGTTTAACTTGAACCACAGTACTTGTGAAGTTTTTGGATGATAGTACGTTAGGGAAGCTTGGACATCGCATGTCTAGGAAGATATGACTTCGACCTGGTGCATTTGGCCAAGTGGAACTGACCGAAACTACCCTTAAATGGATCCTAACTAGTTAGACCAAGGATTAGTATTAAGTTCAATGGGTAGGACTATTTGGGAAACCTCAAAGGCATGGTTACTTTAATGAGCTCCTTGTGACTCACCATAGCCCAGAAGTTTATCCAAAGAATGCTTACTTGTTGAATCCAAAGCTAAACCTGAATCTAACACAAAGTTAAACTAGACCCTTAAACTCAATAATAAATCATCTCACAGCAATTATAGGATTTCCTGATTGAAAACTTAGATCGAGTGAGATGATTAAGAAATTAAATTAAGAAAATTGACTTGAAGTTAAATCAAGTTAATTAACAATTAAATTGAATTATTTTAAAAAACTTAAATTTTAAAATTATTTTAAAAACTTAAATTTCAAAATTATTTTAAAAACTTAAATTTCAAAATTATTTTAAACTTAAATTTCAAAATTATTTTAAAATCTTAAATTTCAAAATTGTTTTAAACTTAAATTTCAAAATTATTTTAAAAACTTAAATTTCAAAATTGTTTTAAACTTAAATTTCAAAATTATTTTAAAAACTTAATTTCAAAATTATTTTAAAACTAAATTTCAAAATCACTTTAAAACTTAATTTCAAAATTATTTTAAAACTTAATTTCAAAATTATTTTAAAACTAAATTTCAAAATCACTTTAAAACTTAATTTCAAAATTATTTTAAAACTTAATTTCAAAATTATTTTAAAACTAAATTTCAAAATCACTTTAAAACTTAATTTCAAAATTATTTTAAAACTTAATTTCAAAATTATTTTAAAACTAAATTTCAAAATCATTTTAAAACTCAAAATTATTTTCAAAAACTTAATTTCAAAATTATTTTTAAAACTAAAACTCAAAATTATTTTTAAAACTAAAACTCAAAATTATTTTTAAAACTAAAACTCAAAATTATTTTAAACTCAAATTTCAAAATTATTTTAAAACTCAAAGTTCAAAATTATTTTAAACTTAAAATCATTTTAAAACTCAAAATTATTTTTCAAAATCATTTTAAAACTCAAAATCATTTTCAAAATTAAAATTAACTCCAAAATTATATCTTAAAAAATTAATTAACTATAAAATCTTTTTTAAAAAAAACGTCAATTGAAAATAACCATAGGATTAAGTGTTTGCTAAAATTACGTCGAATACAGTTGAGATAGAAAATCTAAGGAGTCTACTTCAATTAAGCTATCTTTAAATCCATTAAAAACCAATTCAAACTACTTCATGTGTAGGAATTGGATCAATGGATGTTAGATAGTGGATGCTCCAGACATATGACTGGAGATAAGTTGAAGTTTACTAAACTCAAGTACAAGAAGTTAGGATCAGTTGCATTCGGCAACGACGGTAAACTTAAAGTAATCGGAAAAGGTAATATTGAACTCAGTTCTGATTTCATTATTCCAAATGTTTTATTGGTTGAAAATTTTAACTTTAATTTACTAAGTATAAGTCAATTATGTGATAGCGGATATCTAGTTAATTTTGATAAATCTGGATGTCTAGTTAAAAATATTGAAAACCCTGAAATTAGACTTAAGGGACTTAGGAAGAATAATATCTACACAATTAACTTATCAATATCCTCAATAAAGTATCTATTGACACAACAAGAGGAAACTCAACTGTGGCACAGAAGACTGGGTCACACTCACACTAGACTCATTTCAAAAATGAGTCAAAATGGTCTAGTTAGAGGGTTGCCCAAATTAAAATTTATTGAAAACTCAATCTGTGATGCGTGTCAAAAAGGAAAAACAAACCAAGTCAACCCACAAGTCAACCAACCTAGAAAGAACTAACACCATACTTGAGCTCCTTCATATTGATCTATTTGATTCACATGGAGCCAAGTCACTAAGCAAGAACCAATATTGTTTAGTGATAATTGATGACTACTCTAGGCACACATGAGTAAAATTCCTAAAAACAAAAGATGAAACCTATGAAATATTTAGTAATTTTTGCAAATTAACGGAAAATGAAAAAGATACTAAAATTAAAAAAATAAGAATTGAAGTGATCACGGGGGAGAATTTGAAAATCCTAGGTTTACTCAATTTTATAAAATAAATGGATACCAACATGAATTTTCATGTCCTAGAACCCCCCAACAAAATGGACTAGTAGAACGTAAAAATAGAACACTACAAGAAGCCGCTAGGACAATGTTGAACGAATATAAGTTAAATCATAAATTTTGGGCTGAAGCAATAAATACTGCAAATTATATTCAAAACAGAATTTTAATAAACAAATCTCACAATAAAACACCGTATGAACTCTACTATCATAAAATTCCCAATCTAAACTATTTAAAAGTATTTGGTTGTAAAGTTCACATTTTAAATACTAAAGATTACTTAGGAAAATTTACACCCAAGTCTAACCAAGGAATATTTTTAGGATACTCCTCAACCAGTAGAGCCTTTAGAGTATATAATCAAAACACCTTGAAAGTTGAAGAAACAACTAATGTAATATTTGATGAAGAAAACAATTTACCTAATATAACTGAAAATATTGGCATTAATCCAAGAGCTATAGAAGATGATGAAATCCAACCTAATCTTAATGAGTCAGAAGAACCAGTACCTGAACCACAGCCGAGACCAACTAGAGCAAGTACATCTCACCCACCAGACCAAATTTTGGGTGACCCAAACCTAGGAGTCAGAACTAGATCATCCTATAGAAACCTTAGTCAGATTGCCCTCATTTCTAAAATCGAACCCAAGACTATAGAAGAAGCCCTACCTGACCCAGACTGGATCATTGCAATGCAGGAAGAATTAGCACAATTTGAGAGAAACCAAGTCTGGGACCTTGTACCCAAACCCATAGACAAATCAATAATAGACACCAAATGGATTTTTAGGAACAAGTTGGATGATCACGGTGATATAATAAGAAACAAAGCTAGGCTAGTAGCCAAAGGGTTTAGTCAGGTCGAAGCCTTAGACTATGATGAAACCTATGCTCCGGTAGCTAGACTTGAATCCATTAGAATGTTATTAGCCTATGCAGCAAATAAAGGGTTTAAGTTATTCCAAATGGATGTTAAGTCAGCCTTTTTAAATGGGTTTATCAAAGAAGAGGTCTACGTAAGCCAACCTCCAGGATTTGAAGACTTAGAATACCCAAACCATGTATTCAAATTAAAAAAGGCGTTATATGGACTAAAACAAGCCCCCAGGGCTTGGTATGAAAGATTATCTAATTACTTAATATCCAAAGGCTTCAACCAAGGACAAATAGATCCGACATTATTTGTAAAAACTATAGAAAAAGACATATTTATAGCTCAAATATATGTTGACGACATAATTTTTGGTTCAACTAACTCTAAGTTTTTAAAAGAATTTGTTATATTAATGGAAAATGAATTCGAAATGAGTATGGTTGGGGAACTCAACTTCTTCTTAGGCTTACAAATTAAACAAACCAAAGATGGAATCTATGTTTATCAAACTAAATATGCTAAGGAGTTAATTAAAAAATTCTGCATGAAAAATTCAAAAATCATAAATACACCAATGGCAACCAACATTAACATTGACTCTGACCCTGAAGGAAAATCAGTAGACCCAAAGTACTATAGGAGTGCCATAGGTAGCTTACTTTACCTAACTGCAAGTCGACACGACATACTGTTTGCAGTAGGTATGTGCGCAAGATACCAATCCTGTGCAAAAGAGTCACACCTATCACATGTTAAAAGAATACTTAGGTATATTAAAGGAACTCTAAATGTAGGACTTTGGTACCCAAGAACTTGCACCTTTGACCTTTATGGTTATTCTGATTCAGACTATGCCGGGTGCAAGTTAGACAGAAAAAGTACAAGTGGTAGCTGCCAGATTCTAGGTCAGTGCCTAGTTAGTTGGTCAAGCAGAAAGCAACATTGTGTTGCTCTATCCACTACAGAAGCTGAATACATAGCTCTAGGAGAATGTGCATCTCAACTGTTGTGGATGATGCATACATTAAAAGACTATCAACTAGAATATAAAAATATAAAAAATTTTATTAATAATATCAGCTCAATTAATCTCACCAAAAATCCTATTCACCACTCTAGAACTAAACACATAGAGGTAAAACACCACTTTGTAAGGGATCATGTAGCTAAAGGTGAAATTGCACTCAACTATGTTGAGTCCAAATCAAACCTAGTTGACATCTTTACAAAACCCTTACCTGAACTTGAGTTCAGTGCACTTAGAAGGCAAATAAGAATGTGTTGGGTAGAGTAGGTGTCTTATTTTGTTATCTTGTTTTTGTTTTTTAAATTCTAGGAAAAATAAATTTCAAAATTCCCAATTTCCTAGATTTTTCAAAATTTTGGAATTAGCCTAAGCATTTCTCCTAGAAATCATGTTCCCCTAGAATTAAGCTAGAGCATCTCACAAACACGTAGGTTTACCTTGATTGTGTTTGAAAGAAATAGAACGGCGTGAGATGCATAGGGTTCAGCTTGGACTCAAGAATGCTTATATCTGTGCATCGATATGAGTCTGGGCGTTAAACATGCAATAAACATCAATCAAGTCAAGTCTACCAGCTCTAGTCAAATCTAACTGGACCAAATTGACTTGACTTTACTAACCATGTGAAAGTTGTTGCCCTATAGGCAGTTAGCAAGTAGCTAATGGTTAGACAGTTGGTAAAGGCCACTCAGTTTTCTGATTAAGCATGTTTTCATCTTTAGGGCTCTGATACCTCTTAAATCAATCTATTAAACTTGACCCATGCTTGGACTTAAAGACCAACTGACTTCTTAAAACCAAATTTTAGCTACTTTGCTCCCTCCTTGTCCTAAAATTTAAATATTGTTTAAACGTAAGCTAAGTTCTCAAAATTCAATACTTGTAAATAAAGTAAGCTAAGTTCCAGTCTTATTTTTCAAAACTTTGTTGAACTCAGCTAACTTTTTAAATTAGTGCACAGTCTCCAAACAGTTCTATAATACTAACTAAATTTTCAAAGAGCTAACTTCATCTTTTCACTCAGCTAAAAATAAGAAGGGACTGTTAAGTGATCTCAAAATCTAGTTATTCAAATGCCTATTCTTGCTTATTTTTGATATATGGCAAAGAGGGAGAGTAGCAAATGTAAAATTCAAACTTAAAATAATATAAAAGGGGGAGCAACAGTTAAGGGAGAGCAAAACTTTAAAATTCGTAAGGTTTACTTTAGCAAATTTGCTTTGTTAAATGTGTTTATCTATTCTTAGCAAATTTGCCTGTGTTAAAAGTATTCATCTATTCACCTGTTTACTTAACTTTGAATTTGAGTTGCCATAATCAAAAAGGGGGAGATTGTTGGTGCGGGAAGCATCCGACGATCGAACTCGTGTTTTGATAATGGCAAAGGATTCAAAGTTAAGGTGTTTTGTATTCTAACAAGTCTGCTTGAGGATTTCAGGAAAGTCCTAACTGCGGTTAGACAAAGGTGAAAACCCTAGGGGGTGGTAACCCTATGTCATAGGGGGTGGTAACCCTATGCGGAAAGTCTTGGCAGGTCGATGGCTTCAGGCAAAAGTCCTAGGGGGTGGTAACCCTAGGTGGAAAGTCCTGGTTGTTGGGACCTTAGATGGCTAGAGGGGGGTGAATAGCCTCTTTGAAAAACACTAAACACAAATTTCTTCAAGAACTTTATTAGCACAGCGGAAATAGAAAACTAAAACAAGAAAGCACAGCACACTAACTCAGAGATTTACGAGGTTCGGGGATAACTTGCCCCTACTCCTCGGCGTGTCCGTAAGGTGGACGAATCCTCTTGATCTTTCGGTAGATCACACCCCGGAAGCTATCCGGCTAAAGGATTCTCCTTCTCGGTGGAGTAACCTCTCCACAAAGTCTTTAACAGCAGTAAGAAATTAAGCACAAGACTTACAGTAGTGGCTCAAGTGAAATGATCAAAGGAAGCTCACAGCCACAATCAGCGAAGAACAAGCACACTGCTTCAATCTTCCAGAGAGTTTTTCACCACAGTGTTTTTCACAGCAAGAGCACAAAAAGCTTGTTACGAGAGCCTCTCCTCTCCACCTTCATATGCCTCTCTGCTCTGTAACGGATCTCTGCCAAACCTGCAGCAAATCCCTGCAACCGTCCACGACGTCGCCAATCACGCTTCTTC